>NC_048273.1:23159048-23331548 GCF_009762535.1 Notolabrus celidotus | reverse complement strand
CGGTTCTGGTTCAGTTCGGTTCTGGTTCGGTTCTGGTTCGGTTCGGTTTCGGTTCTGGTTCAGTTCTGGTACGGTTCTGGTTCGGGTCTGGTTTGGTTCTGGATCAGTTTTGGTTCGGTTCTGGTTCGGTTTGGTTCTGGTTTGGTTCTGGTTCAGTTCTGGTAGGGTTCTGGTTCTGTTCTGGTTGAGTTTGATTCTGGTTCTGTTTGCATGAGTTTGTTTCTGGTTCTGTATGCTTAAGTTTAGTTCTGGTTCTGAACCTAACCCTAATCCTAACCCTAACCCTAACCCTAATCCCAACCCTAACCCTAACCCCAACCCTAACCCTAACCCCAAGCCTAACCCTAACCCTAACCCCAACCCTAAACCTAACCCCAACCCTAACCCTAACCCTAACCCCAACCCTAACCCTAACCCTAATCCTAACCCTAACCCTAACCCTAACCCTAACCCCCTAACCCTAACCCTAACCCTAATCACAACCCTAATCCTAACCCTAACCCTAACCCTAACCCTAACCCCAACCCTAACCCTAACCCTAACCCTAACCCTAACCCTAATCCTAACCCTAACCCTAACCCCAACCCTAACCCCAACCCTAACCCTAACCCAACCCTAACCCCAACCCTAACCCTAACCCTAACCCTAACCCCAACCCTAACCCCAACCCTAACCCTAACCCTAACCCTAACCCAACCCTAACCCTAACCCCAACCCTAACCCTAACCCTAACCCTAATCACAACCCTAACCCTAACCCTAACCACAACCCTAATCCTAACCCTAACACTAACCCTAACCCTAATCCTAACCCTAACCCTAACCCCAACCCTAATCACAACCCCAACCCTAACCCTGATCACAACCCTTACCCTAACCCTAATCAAAACCCTAACCCTAACCCTTACCCTAATCACAACCCTAACCCTAACCCTAATCACAACCCTAACTCCAACCCTAACCCTAATCACAACCCTAACTCCAACCCTAACCCTAATCACAACCCTAACCACAACCCTAACCCTAACCCCAACCCCAACCCTAATCACAACCCAAACCCTAACCCTAATCACAACCCTAACCCTAATCATAACCCTAATCACAACCCTAACCCTAATCACAACCCTAACTCCAACCCTAACCCTAATCACAACCCTAACTCCAACCCTAACCCTAATCACAACCCTAACCACAACCCTAACCCTAACCCCAACCCCAACCCTAATCACAACCCTAACCCTAACCCTAATTACAACCCTAACCCTAATCATAACCCTAATCACAACCCTAACCCTAATCACAACCCTAACCCTAACCCCAACCCCAACCCTAATCACAACCCCAACCCTAACCCTGATCACAACCCTAACCCTAATCATAACCCTAATCACAACCCTAACCCTAACCACAACCCTAACCCTAACCCCAACCCCAACCCTAATCACAACCCCAACCCTAACCCTGATCACAACCCTAACCCTAATCACAACCCTAACCCTAATCATAGTGATAAACAGATAACACTTCAATTTGAATCAAGTAAATACTACTTGTATACTTTAAAACAGAGGGTCATTTCATTCCTTGTGGACTCAACATGACAGCATTTATACTTTTCAAGTAATTGATCTTAAACGCTTTCAGAAAATTAACAGTAACAAGACTCACATATCCCTTCGAGCCACCAAATGGTATCATAACAATGGTGTATATGCTGTTTTGTAATGACACAGCACAATTTTATGATTTATTAGAAATGTATTCAAATTGTTTCACGGACCCCCACGCTATCGTTCGCAGACCCCCAGGGGTCCCAGGACCCCACTTTGAGAACAACTGAGCTAGAGTACGGTAATTGAGCCAAATGTACCATAAAACATAAACAATATACCCCCGTTTTCTGTGAACGCATGATTATGAAGTGAAGGAGAAAAGATGTGAAAAAAGTTGCGTAGTGTCGCTGTCTTTTCCAGCACAGCGTGCACTCAACTTTCAATGAATGGGGATGTGTTTTGTTAATAGGGTCAGGTTGCACGCAGCCATGTGGGAATAATTTTCCAGGACTATATGTGATTTTCCAGGACATTTTACTTTTTCTCCCATTTTCCTGGAAAACTGGTCAACTGTTTTCCAGGTTTTCTAGGTTTTCCAGGACGCGTGGGAACCCTGTTTAAGATGTGTAGGTGTAATGCTCATTTTGTAGGTTGGGAGGGAAATAGTTTGAGTGATGCTAAACCTTTCAAATATTTCCTCCGATTCAATAAATTACCATCATTTAAAAATTCAAGATGTCCTTACAGAGACACAGAGCGCTCCTCTGTCTCTGAACCAATCAGACGCTGTGTCTCTGTTGGACCAAGTGGATCTGATCTCATCCTGCTGCAGCTTCACATTTCACATAATCCAACCTTTTCCCCAAACACAACCCAATCTCTCCACATTCATTCAGCAGAACTTAAACCAGAACTTTCCCTCTCTGCAGATCTGGTCTTCTCTAAAAGGGGAACAGGGTAATTACAGCAAGCACCTTCAGAGTTATATCAGACCCATAATGCACCTGGCTCCACTCCCAGAATCCATTACTCTGGCTCCGAACCAGAACCAGAGGAAGAAGTGCAGAGCGGACATTTAACTGTGTGGCCTCTCATTTAAAATGCCTGATTCCAACCTCTAAAGTGCGTCTGCATATGTGGGCTCCTTTTATTTATTCATACATCTTCTTTTATGTTGAAGTCTGTGTTTTTGAGAAGGTTTTCTGTTGATTTCAAAAGTAAAGCAAGTTTTATTGAACTTTATGTCCACAGTGAGAAAAAATGGAAGAAGATTGATTAAATCGCCTCTTTAACAAGTCTTTAAAGTTTGAAGGCTTTTTAAAATAGATATATCTTTGGGTAAGAGTAAAACTGAGAGGTCAAAAGTATGACAGCTCTTATCCTCAAATTTATTGTGCGCTTGTTGCATGCACAGTCAGGGTCAATCTAAGTATTTTAATTGGACTACAGTCCTTGTCCCAGAAAACAAGCACCGGGTGAGAATCGATTTATTGACAAAAGTATCTCCACCTACCCTACAGTAGGTGTTGATATATCCCATTCAGCTAGTTACTATTGGACCTTCTTTCGGTTGACCTCTGTGAAAACATGGGGTGGATCTCAAAGCTCTTAATGTCCATCCTCACGTTGTTCACTTGTGTCATAGCCCCGCCCACCAGAGATGTGAGGAAATGAAACAAGAGGAAATGAGGAGATTTGTATTTTGTATACAAATGAGACGTCCTTTTCTTCGGAGCATCACGTGAAGCGACGACAGTTTGTCATGACGGCTTTAACAGCTGTTTGTGTCTGCACACATGTTCACTTTAATAACTCTGATAAATATAAACAGTAACAGAGCTCTGTCTCTGTGTTTACCTGTTTAACACACACACCTGCAGATAAAGAGAATCTGCTCTCTGTTTATTCTGTCCTGAAGCATCACGGATCGATTTACCAGTAAAATGCATCATTATTAAATTATTTTTTACTTTAACTGACAAAAACAATCAGATATAACATAATCCACCCTCGGTTGTATTTATGATTTTGCGTTCAGTATTTTGTGTTTAAAACTCACATCAAACACTTTTCAATCTCAGCTCATCACATACAGACTGTTTAGAAACCGACGTGTGTTTATGATCTGTTTCAGGTAATCCTTAGTGACTGTTTTAAGGTCCGTCTTTTTTCTATTATTAAGCTCAAGTGACGTGAAGTTTCAGAGAAGTCCGAGCCGCTGCAGCGTCCAATCAGTGAGAGGTATTCGATAAGGGGGCTTGTCTGTCAGAGAAAAGACCTCAGCGACGTGTGCTCTCGTGCTTCCTCGATTATCGCTCCTCCAATCAGTCTCCTCCATCCTCTCTCCTCTCTCCTCTCTCCTCCAGCAGCGTTCAGAGCTTTGGGATGCCACTTAAGATGGCGGGTCGGTAACTACTTCCGGTTCGGTCGAGGAGCGAGGTTAGAGGAGACTGAAGTAAAGAGCTTTGAGATCCACCTATGGACAACTTTACAGCTCTTTATCTCTCGTACTACCAACATTTTAGCATCCAAAAATCCCAGCAGCACAAACAAATAAACCACATCCATCAGTTCATCACATCAGCTGAGAATGAGTCCTGTATTTGGATGGAGAAGCTTTGAATTAAAACAACTCTTCACATCTATTCAAGGGACATTCCTCAGGTGATTCACGCCTCTAAAAGGTGCTCTTTCAAGCTCCAAGCCATAACAGAACAACACTCCCAGTATTATGTCAAATACTAAAGGTAGTTGTTGAAAATCAGAGCAGGGTCAAGGATAACTGAGAAAAAATAGATTTCAGCGTCTTGTAATCCATGTGGGTGTGTCCATGATGAGAGAGGCAGTATTACAGCATGAAACATGGAAAGAATGACAGAATCTGGGGAGAATCAGCAGGAGAAAAGAGGAGAGGAGGAAGCTCTTTGACTCATGCAGGGTTTCAGTTGCCACATCATCTTCCCAAACACACCTACACAGTCATTACCACAGAGCAGAGACAAGTCTGAACACACACATAGCAACACGCTACACCAACAACAGCGGCAGCCTCATCAAGTTTTCCAACCATCAAAACGGCAGCATCACAGTGTGAACGTTTCTCAAACAGTGCGTGTCATGTGATGGTAAAGGTTTAAAATTTCTTACCTGCTCAAACTCTCGGAGGCTGTGCATCTGTACAGGCGGGCCTTTTTCTGTTTCATCACGTGAGAAATCTGCACAGATGGAAAAAAAGACACAAGGAATCAAAAGCTATTTTTGACATATGAATAGAAGAAAGTGGAGTCATTGCCTAAACGCCACAGTGTTAGGACTGACATTTAAAGAGGGTTCAAGATTTGGGTTACTGTAACTGTATCTGAGCTTGAACCTCTGACCTCTGACCTCTGGCTATGGAAAGTACCTGATGCAACACCCCAAGCATTTCACAAGCAAAGCAGAATTCAGATATTTGACACAAATGGCTGCAACTTCATCCTGCAAGCACATGCAAAAGAGCCTTTGTAGGACAAGAGGTGAGGGTCTACCTCTTCCTCAATCTGTGATGTTTCTGTTTTGGCTGGTTTAGATCCTTCAGATTATTTCTGTGACAGACTCAGATTATTCTTAGTTGTCACCATTAAAGACTTGATACATAAACATAGAGACCTTTTTGATAAGGTAAGATACCAGAAACAGCTGTTTTAGCCCTTTCTTCAAAGCCACCACACTCCATTCACAGAAACAATCATTTTTCCTTTCAGAACAAGGGAGTTTCTCATCTGCCCCTGTCTTAGCCTGTTAGATTTTTTGTTAAGACTCAACACTTCTGTCTATTCCATTATTAATTAGAATCCAACACAACATTTTTGACACAAAATAAAACAGAACATTGTGACTGTTTCTCAAGTAATTCCTGTTTTTCAAAAGGTAAAATTACTGTTTTCTCACTGGAGTTTTGTAGCTATGCAGAGAGAGCGATGTAAAGGGCTATTACTTGTCTTTCTCTTTATTAAAAATCTCTCTCTCTCTATGTGTAGGGTTCCTTGTGTCAGACACTTAGATTAACAATCTGAGCCTGTCAGGGACAAAAACTAGAACTTTTGTTGAATAGATTTTGGCGAGGCCAAAAAATTAAGCTGCAGCGATTATAGCCCAATTCAAATCCATCTTCTGGAGTTATCCCTCAAAGTTTCTGTACCTTTTTAGTCATTTAGACCCAGAAATGTTTAAAAAAAGGTGCCACAGAGTAAAAATCCAAGAATTTGCTTTCAGTTTTTTGACTATTAAAGTAGCAGCTGCACATAAATGTCTTCTCAGCTCTAGACTGAATCACATTTCCGTCATCAGCAGGTGAAAGTTAGGAACAACTTAACTTATTACTGATGTAATATTGTGGTTAATTAAGCACATCCCCCCAAATTACAGCCAAAATCAACATCTTATTGGGGGAATCTGCAAGAAAAATACAGCTGGAAAATGAGAGTGATAATATAAAGCATTGCTTTACATATGAAGACTTACATGAGCTTCTGAGGATCATAATTTTTCCCATATAAATGTGAATCAAACTTTTTCTTCCACTTTTTATTACCAATCAAGTTTTTCCTGTGCACTTTAAAAGCATTTTCAGAAAGGGGGACAAACCAGAGGTTTGTCGGGTAGACTGTGTTTAAATCAAATAAATGCATTTCATCCCAAACAGCACCCTTCAAAAGTTCCCATAATGCACATTTGAGACGTCCTGACCAACCTTCGTCTCATTATAACCCTACTAAACCTGGATATATGAGCTGCATTCTCGCACACACACACTTATGTTAAACCGACATAGTATATTCTCATCCAGCTGAAACTCTTCCAGAGGTCTTAAGACGTCTCAGAGCCAAACTTATCCTTTCTAAAAGGCCGGGAGCGCTTCCAGAAAACTCCACGCAGGAGGGATTTGTACAATAGTTTGTGTTTTATTCCTTTAAACACACGGCCAGTGAGGGTGAGGGGGGCGGACTGCCATATCCCAGGGGGTGTAATCAAGACGGTTTTGGCAGCGTTTGGATTTCTGACGGTTCTTTAAAATTGCGGCACATTAAATATTATTAAAAGCTGCTCTGTAGCATAAAGGTAGAAGGGATTCTGGATGCAAGCCTGGGAGTCTGACTGCTGCAGGCCAGGGTACCAAAGTTACACAACACTGATAGGAATGACGCACTGCTGCAACCATGCAAACTCACACATAAATATGTTCTGTTACTGCACTTGTGAGGACCCTGATTTATAATATGTTCCCATGGTTCAAACTTTAATCCCAACCAAACCACACCTGAACGTTTGGACATGAATGCTGGATATTTTGGGAACAACTTCTCTCCAAGAGTGCACATTCTCCCTCCGACATCCCTCTCCACTTGTCTGTTTTCTTCTTGTGGTGAAAATGTCCATTAGTGTGCTTTCTACATGTTAGTAGGTGTGTTTTCTTACTAGCTGCCCCCCCCTGTTTTTGTCTGAATGCTAGGCCCCCTGCATTCCCACAACTGGTCTCAAACGCAGATTTAAGGCTGGTCTCCATCTCGTAATACTTTCAGCAAAATACTATTAAAATGGTCCAGCTGATACATACCCTACTGATGACTGTGTCTGGGTTAATACCACTACAACATGTATAAGGACCTTTCCACAATACAAACTCAACAGTGGAAAACAACAGGATGGTAAACCCCATCCACTCACTCACTGAATTTTCCAGGCTCTTACCTGCAGCGTTCACACATTGACTTACTTTGCCTAAACACACACAGACTTCACTAGGAGACTTTTTCTATGCAAAGACTAAATATTGAGTTGGGTGTGAGGTGAAGGGCTTAAACTGGAGCATGATAAGGGCCTGTGTCCACTAACTGCATTATTTTTTTGTTGCTGGCAGCAGCCATGACTCAATTTAAGAGCCCTTCTCATCAGCGGTCACTGCTGCTATGGTATAAAGTTGTCCTGCATTTCACTTCTCTAACGCTCCAATGTGCGGTACCACTAAGTCCAAATTTTTAAGAAAAGTAAAAAGAAGACATCAGTGATGTTAGCCTAGCTCCAAGAGGGGACAAAGTGGACACAATCCAAAGCAGAGCTAGATGAAGACACAGGTTTGTGGAAATTCAGAATGTTACACTTATGATTTACTGACTAACTGACTAACTGGGTGAGCCTGGTTCATTTCTCCTCTGCCATTGTTGTTGACAAAGTTTATATCAGAAGTCCTACCTCTTCTTCATTTTGATTGGTCGTTGAGGGAGAAATGTTATTGAGTGCGTGTGCTCCAAAACAGAACAATTTCTAAGTGAGGGACAAATAACAGCTGACGCTTAGGACGCTGAGCACTGAAAACACTGATCTGCATGGGTTTTGTATAGTAAATAGGTGCTACAACTGCTGTTAGGCCCTAATTGTTCAAACATGCAGTTTGAGCTGAGGCAGAGCACATTTAAGTATTAGCAGGGACTGATGGAGTGGGAGGGCAGGGTTTAGAGGGATAGCAATGCAAAATCTAAAGTGAATTAGGAGCAGAATTCTAAATTTAATCCAAATTTAATGTTGGTTTTCATTTGACAGCAGCTAAAGTTACCATCTTTGCATAAAAACAGCATAAAAACAGATATTTATGTAACACTCTTTAATTTCCATGTTCCTTGTTTAGCCCAAAAATAGATAATAGCTGTCTCAATTTTTAAACTAATAGTGCAGAAGATTATAGTTCTTAAGTAAGGAAAACTTCCATAGAAAGTGTAAGGTTACCTGATGTGCTTTCTGTAGTCAAACAAACTAACATTTGAAGGAGGGTAACGCACACTGCTATTACACACATGCACACACCTTTAAAAGGCGTGGTGTCTGTTAGCAACACACTCACTCATTCATAGAGTCATAGTGGTCACACACTGTTGTTCATACAAACAGCTAATAAGTCAACACAGGAGCCTGTATCTGGCTGAAGGTGACGAGGTGTTTGTTTTCTTTTTACTGGAAAATATAACCGTTATGAAATGTAATAAAAGAGTCAAACATCCTACTGAGAATGAAATATATTCAGGATATGTACTCACCCATCATAGGTCCGATGCTCTTCGGTCTGGCCCGTTTTTCTGCACCACAGTGCCTGAAACAAGAGACAGCTTTCAGTCCATTTCAGTACTCAGACTCAACACAGCCCCGTGTGTCTTCAGCAGCAGCCACACACTGATCCTCAAACCTGTTTATCCAGGTTTATAGTAACTACTCTTTCACCTATACCCTACCTGCGAGTGTCCTACCTGCCTTTCGTGTCACTGAAAATGTGGTAAACTCTCAGAAAGCACACAGGGTCAGAAATAGTCCCTGATGAGAAGAGCTTCCCACTGACATGTCAGAGGCAGCAGGAACACTCACACACTGGTGGAGACTGAGTCAGCGCATGCTTTAAGTCACACAGCCATCACTCAGCAGCTGAGACAGTAAACAAAGACAGAGTGGAGGAATCCGTGAAATAAAATCCTTCCACCAACTGGTCATGACCAATGACACCCTCACCAGGATTTTCCTCAGAGAATTTATCATTCATACAGTTAAATTAAAGGGTTACTCTGCTACTGGCAAACTTAGGCCTGTATTTTAACATATCCATGTGGAATGAAAGTTTTGCAACTGCTTCAGTAGATTGCAGAGAATCAGGCTGCAAGGGTGGTTTTGTAATCCTGGTGGCGGGTGGTTGTGCACTGCAAAAATAAGTCAAATCTTGTTGAGAGCATTTGTGAAAATTCAAGTCAAGATATCTTATCATACCAAATATTTGTCAAAATTAACCTGACATGCCTAGAAAAAATATCTTATTTTCATAAATTACACCTTAATCAAGAAACTTAAAGCTACTGTGAGGTGTTTTATCTGGTAATGAAACACACTCAAATTAATACTAATGCAGGGTAGGTGTTGAACAAAGTTGGACACGGCTCACTGAAACAGTTTTTGCATTAGCAGCTCTTTTTACACATTATACAAGCAATCCAGAGCGTCATTTTAGCTTGTTATAATTTGAAATAAAATGTTTTACCTGGAATCTTGAAGAGAATGTGGATTATATTAGGAATAATAAGATATTTTGATCTGACATTCAGTAAATACACTTGCAAATATGTGAAATTTTGCCATGTGATCAAAAGAGTGTCCACTAAAAGTTCTTGCATTTGTCCCTGATAGGCTCAGATTGTTATTCTAAGATGTTGGCAACATTAGAGAAAGGATCCTTGCACAGCTCTCTTTGCATCACCACCAAACTCCATTGAGAGAAACTGTAATTTTTACCTTGAATTAAAACAGGAGTTCTTTTGTACTTCTGCTTTATCAGTTTGGTTTTCCTGCATTTTTCTGTGTAATTTTTTTTGTTTTGGATCCTGTACAATAATATCAAACACAAATGTCAAACAAATACCCCAAAACACCTTACAGACTGAGGTAGGAGTCAACCAGCAACTCTTGAGTTCTGTAAGGAAAAATAGCTGTTTTTGTAAATAGAGTCTGGTGGTGTTAAAGAGAGCTATGCTAAGGCTGTGTTTAGCAGTCTCTTACCTAAATCTGAAGGATCCTCCCTGTAATGTTGTCAGACACTTGGAATAACAATCTGAGCCTGTCATGACTTCTCATGCACCATCAGTGGGCACTTTCGCCCTGTAAGACTTTGCTGAATGCATTTCAGACTGTTCTGTGGCTGCTGGCTGAAGCAACTCCAAAACTTTACTCTAGTTATTAGTCATTTCAACCCTAAATAGAGCCATGGAGCACAGTATTCACCCTGTAATTTTAAGTTTGCACAATGAAAAGCCTTCATCAGTCAGCAAAAGGAAGGTTTGTGTGTTTTTCTGTGATTTATTCTTACCTCAGAGAGTTTTTAAAAAGTGTTCTGCCTTCTTAAATTCACAGTTAAGGCTAAAAGTTGGTCAGTGAAGAGGATTTTTTAGGATCAGAGGAATTTCTTCCCTATTAGCATGTCCTCTGAGCCTTTTCATGATTAATCAATGAGGAAGATTAAGTCAAAGCAGATCACACCAAGTTGTTAAGGCCTCTTTTATTAACCAAAGTGAAGATGAGACAGACGAGGAGCTTCACATCAGGGTGAGAATGTAATGAGCTCCAACTCATCCTCTCTTAATCAAAGGCTTAAGTGGAATCAGAGCACTTAACATTTTGACCACCTAGGTGTGTGTGAGTGTGTGTGAGCCACTTGGTGTTGACAGCTGCAGGAGATGTGAGTAAATGAGTGAAGATAGACAACAGTGAAGTCTTCGAACAGCCTCCAGCAGCTGAAGACCACCAGGCTGGAGTGAAGGTGTGAGAACAACATTTGTACTCTCTGTCATGCATTACTTGTTTTAAAGACCTCTAGATCTCTGCTAACTAACGTTACAACAGACTACACTTACAACACGACCCAAAATATCCCAAGGATTTTGAAGGGGACACTTGAAACCTCAGCAGACCTTTTGAGCTCTTATGCTGTCTTAAAATGTCTATTTTAGAAGCATTTTCTGACACTTTTATGACAAAGGAACTATATAAAGCAGATATGGAGGGAAAAATGACATATTGGTGTCACAAAAAGATGCTCTAGTATGAATTTTTCTGGAACAGCACCAAATAAATGCAACAGTACTTCCAGGACAGCTGGTTTAAAGCAGTTGGAATTGAAACAGTGATGTGATTATTGAATGAGAGAAAGTTCATGGTTGAAGCTTGATCTGTTATCTAAGTGCCTCTATGTTTCTTAGATGTTTAGCTGAACAATAAGCAACATTAAGGCAAACATGGCAAACAGCTAATGTTGCATTTGAAGACAAATAACGCCTCACTGAGCAGCTGTTTGTACTCCAATTTATAAAAAGGACATAGAACAACAAATTAGAAAACTTGCAAACATTTTTACACCTGCAAAAGCTGAATACAAAGTTTCCATCTGAAGAAGATTAAGCAATAAAGGAAAACCGCAAATTAACCTCCAATCAGATGTCTCTCTTTCTCGCTCACTAACTGCTCTGACATGGGGAATCAAAGTAGAGTCCTGCACCTGCACCACACAGCTATACAGCTTACCTATACTGAACAAAACAAAAAACTCTACCCTGATATATATTTATAACCTGAGCACCTTCCTGCTGTTTGGGTCAACAATTATAAATTACACTGTTTGAGGCAAACTGTGTCTAGACCATAGACTGTATAATTAATGGACATAGTATCCGTGACGTCACCCATTAGTTTCTGAAGTGCTGTTTTAAAGCCAATCGTCGGCGGGAGCAATATTGGAAATGCTGAACTCAACCTAACGTCTATCAAGCTATAGTGTGAGGTAAAGAGGCAGGTTTTGAGCCTCCTAGCCAACAGCTACAGTGTTCAAGCCTGTCAATCAAGTCAGCTGTGCCTCTCATAATGGAGAACTCGTAATCTTAATATCTTTGGTAGTGCCACGTTATGAAAAAAATTCACCCCCTGTACGCTGTGTGCCAGTCGAGAAATGAGCAATCCAGACGACACTCATCTTTTGTACCAGGCTGTAAACATGTTTATTTCTGCTGTAAAGATTGGCTATTTTGAATGGGCGTGCATGTGGTACTTCTGGAGCCAGCCTCAAGCGTACACTCAAGAAACTGCAATTTTTAACACTTCCACATTGGCTTCAATTCTCGCAGCCAGAGGTTGCCGCTGGGTTTAGACTCATGGCTCGATAAAAGGAGCAAACTCCCTTGCTGAAAAACGATAAGTCCAAAAACTGCAGTTCCTCTGTTGTCCACTTGAAGCTGGCTGCAAAAGCTAATGTCCAGTTTAACA
The DNA here is from genome assembly GCF_009762535.1 of Notolabrus celidotus. NCBI lineage: Eukaryota > Metazoa > Chordata > Actinopteri > Labriformes > Labridae > Notolabrus > Notolabrus celidotus. Next base: position 23,319,175 of record NC_048273.1, on the reverse strand, counting down.
ACAGGATTAAACATGTTTACAGGCTGATGCAAAAAAATAAGAATTTTAGTCTTTAGATCATATTTCTTTATTTGTGATAACTGTACTGAGGTGATTTTTTTGATCCATTGATTAAACTGATAGGCTTGGAGTTATTCATATTTATGTGACGGATCTGACTGACAGGTGAGCCCACTGTAACTGTCTGCTGAGTGGAGGCTACGACCTCAGCTTCACGTCTTTGCCTGTGTGTAGATAAGCAAGAAGCTGGGTTGAGTCAGCATTTCTAATAAGGCGACCTCCATTGTTCAGCTTCATAACCCTTCTTCAGAAACCAAGTGACATCACAGTCTGTTGCTACACAGACACCAAGTACGTTGAACTTTAGGAAAATATGTCTAAGTTTAATTTTCCAAACAGCAGTACAGTCAGGATATTTTTATGTGCTGAGATGGTTCAGTCATAAAGTTTGGGTATTTCACTCTGTAAACAGCTTCAATTAAATCTTTAAATAGGTCTCAGATGATACTGTTGGAGACAAAAGAAAGTACATTAAAGGGAAAAACAGGAGCTGTACAAGAGTTTTTCTCATTGCTTAAGCATATAAATACATTTCAAAGTCCTCTGGTTTTAGCTGTGTGAATTAAAACCACACTGTTGTGTCTGTGATGTTTGAAGAGGCTAAAAAGAGCACACATAATTCAGGCTTTCACTTTGAAATGAAATCAGCCAATCACTGCTCATTGTCCAGGAGCTCCTCTTCTTTGAGTCCAGACCTCAGCCGTTATGTAACACAGGCACAAAGGTCCTCTTTTTACTTTGAGGTAAAGAACTTTTGACTTTATTTATCTGTATTTAACATAGGAGAGGCTTTTTCTTTTCACATTATATTCATATAAAGACACAAATAAACCACAAAGGCCCACAAAACAGACCACATGACTGAACAGAAGATCATCAGACAGCCTTACCTTCCTCTGTAAAGATATCCACTCATTTTACAGCTGCAGAGATATTAGACATACACAAACTCCAGAAGCAGCCCTGCGAGTGTCCTCTAACTGTCAGGTGAGCAGTCCTCACTCTGAGCGCCTCCTCAGACCTGCACACATCCTCCAACTGCACACACACACAGCTCCAGTAAACAGTCAGACGTGGCCAAAACAGCAGCCAAAGAAGCAGCAGGCTGTGAGTTAAATCTTCCAGCCTCCTCAGACCCAGAGCGGAGTGACCACAGTCAGGCTGCTTGGTGGTGAGGATCCCCGAGGAGCGAGCCAAAGCGTCCAGTCGAGCACCGAGCCGCTCTTCTGACGTGGCAGCCGGAGGAGGTAAACACCGGGGAGCAAAGGTACACACTCTGCCTGGTTCAGCATGAAAGAGTGATCTGTTTCAGCACGCTCCAAAACAGACGCTTCACTAGGTCTGAGTATGTGTGCGCTAGTGTGTGTTTATGTGTGTGTGTGAGAGCATGTGCACAAACCACACTAACGTCTTCCTGCCTTTGCCTGTAAAACAGTCACTAATCTGTCAATGGAATATTTGCCTCTGGTGATTTTGGAAGGCAGGGTGGAGCATGCATAGAGTAGCCTAATGTGAGCGTGTGTGAGTGTGTGTTTATGCATCCCCTCCCGCCCCTGCAGGTGTGTGCGACATGTCAGAGCAAGTCTCCAGCAGGTAAGACAAGGTATGAATCCAGACACTACCCCCCCCTAACCAACACACACAGAGCTGCTTTGCATTTCTCAAACACACGCACGGATAGGATCTTTGTTATAAACCACATTTTTCCAGTGTATTATCGCTCTGTTAGAGAGGCAGATCAAAGAGTGCAAAGTGCAGCTGTGTGGACAGGATTCAAACAGACAGGCTGCACATTCAGGCTGCACATTCAGGCTGCTGGACGGAGCTCAGGATCAAAGACAGACGGCAGCAGCGGTCTGGACCAACATCCGTGAAATTCCTCCTCACAGCTTCTACAAACAAACAGAGGGTGTGCACTTCTAGAGTGTGTGTGTGTGCGTGTGTGTGTGTGTGTGTGTGTGTGTGTGTACTATTGTGAAAGTTCCTGAAAAAATCTTAATTGAGTGAAGTTTTAATGATGGCATCTAAAAAAGCAGACTCTAGGCGTTGGGTATGTTACATCATAGTTATCAAATATAATCTTCATCACGCTCAACAGACATTTATTTGAAATAAACACACCTAAAGCACCTACTCTCTCACACAGCAGCTTGTCCCGCCACGCCTCCTACAGTTTCTCTTTCCTGTGAGTATTCATCAGCAGCATGTTTTATAAAGAAGTTAAACTCAGCAGCACATCTCCATTCAAACACCACTCAACATTCTGTTTTTACAGCAGTTGATCCGTGTGTGGACGAGGCCTGTTTATTTTGCATTTTGCAACGATCCAAAACTAAGATGGTGCAGAGTGACAGTAGCAGCAGCCACCTCCATGCAACTTTAAAAAGCGACATGACAAAGTTCATATTGAACCTGAGATGTTGCACTTAAACTAATGTACTAACAGGAGGGATGTGCTGAAGGACCGCTCTCTTTGATCACCTGCAGCAGAGCATGTGTCTGACGCTGCAGGTGATCAAACGCAAAGGGGTAGATAGCAACGAGACATCATCTGAATCATTTATCACGGACGGCACTCAAATAAAGATTTTTCTTTAAGAGGAAAAATGTAAAAATGGCTGGTGAATATAGTTGGGCGGCCCACCCAGGTTTCTTATATGTTAGGAAACACTGCTACTTTCCCACAGACTTTTCCCTCTTTCTCCCTTCATCTCCCGTCTCTCTCAAGCTGTGCTGTCAAAATAAAGGCAAAAAGGCTCCCTCCAAAAAAAAAAAAGAGAACATCCCTTCAATTCCTGAGAAAGCTTATATCGTTACAAGAGAATTTTAGATACAAGAACAATGTTAAACCAGGAACAATAATTTTCAGTCCATGCACTACTGATACATTAAGAACAGGATTCAAGGTGTATGGATGGACATGGAGCAGTGCCAGCAATTTATCAAAGTGGTAAATAACTTCACATCCTGCAGGGCTGAGAAACGAAGCCACATGTATTAAACTGCAGTTCCCCAAACGTCCACTGTAGGCAGTGAGTCAGTCCCCACAGAGCCCCATGTTAAAATGTCCAGCTTTACAGCAGAAATAAACATGTTTACAGCCTGGTACAAAAACAGTTTTGGTCTCTTTAGCACATTTCTATATTCATGAAATCTGTACAGGCTGAATTTATATACAACTACCCTGTTTACCTTAGATTAAGATCCAAACTCAAGGCTTTAAAATCTGCCTAACTTATGCACAACAGACCACAGGCATGAAACTTTCAAAAACTGCAGTATAGCCCTTTAAAGAAGCAGAACTGGATGTTTCAGTACATAAACATCTGCAGCTAACAGCGGAGTGAAGTTTGTGCAAAATGCATTCCAGATTCAGGACTTGGTGTAGCCGGCAGCCTGCACAAACACATACACAACTTTTGCTGTTGGTGTGTCAGAATTCAAAGCATCTCCCTCTCTCCTCTCTCCTCCTCACATACCTGCCTCACATTCCTCACATGCAGCCGGTTCACTCAGGAGCTCAGAGGGGCAGCAGGCACACATGCAGGCTGAGCGGGGAGGAGACAGACCATCTGAAGCTGGACTGGGAGAGTTTTTTCCCTGCGCAGAGCCAAACACGTTATGCAACCAGCCAAACCAACAACCCTTCACTCTCTGTGATTTAATGCTCGGTTAGCTTGGAGCCTGTGATGTTCAGAGCGCTGTTTTTAACTTTCTGTATGCTGGGTTGAAGTCTGAGAGGAGTTCACAAACTGAGGGATGAAAGGTAAACTCAGAGGGCCGAGAGATGTCAAACAGAACGCTGCGGCTGCAGAAATTATGTTCATTCTGACTCACTCTTATTTTTTTTTTCCTCATGTAGTTGCTGTTTTTAGGACTTCTGCAACCAGTGGCAAAAGGTCAGAGGTCACAGGTTTACATTGTTGGTTCAAAGGGGTCAGAAGGTAGAAAGTTAAGGGGTGCTCTAATGAGGTGTTGTCTCACAAAGTTTAAATTTAGAACTTGTAAAGAGGAGGGACAAGAACATATCTCTACTTTATATCACTTATCAGCCTGTCTGCCTCACTTTTTAAATAATTCTAGCACACTCTAAAATATCTTTAACCCCTGACTGCTTTAATCAGCTTCTGCCTTGTTGTTATCTAGATTATTTTTCAGCTGTTGAACCATAAACACATTTTTGATGTCTGACAGCTTGTTTTTACAGCGTGCCTCTGATCAGGCAACATGAGTCAGAATCTAACCATCTGAACACTCAGACCGGGTCACTCTGAGGATAATCTGGGTTCAAAACAAAGTGAACCAAGATAAGTGATGTCAGAGGGTTGTTATTTTAGTTTGAGGTTGTGACAGGTCGTCCAATCAGCTCCCTGACTGACAGATGGAGGGATGGAGCAATGGTAGGTGATTCAAAAACAAACCCCAGAGGAGGTAATGTGAAGTTTGGAAGAAAAGAGGCGTTTGCAGACTGTAACTCATACCCTGTGGTTATCCTGATCACACCTTTTCTACCACTGTCAGCCATACTAAAGAATCTCCTCCTCTCCTAACATAAACATCTGCATAAATATGCAGAAGGTGAAGGTATAAGGGACAATTTAACTTTTCTTTAACTTATTGCTGTTTTTCCTTCAGGTTGAGCGTTTTATCTTGTATTTAAACTAATTGTGATTAAAACTGATGTCTCTTTATGAACTATAACAGCGAGAGAGACCATCAGCAGCAAGATGAATGATTTCTTTAGAGTTACCTTTGTACCTGTAGCCCCAGTCACTGAGAAGGCATCAGACGAGGTGATAAAACGCTGCAGAAACAGACTTTTGAAGCTTCTTTGTGAGCTGTGAGCACATCAAATATAAAAAAAGAGGGATGAGGTGTTTAGTCTGAAAACACTACGTACACATATACAGGAAGAGATCAGATTTATCTTAATCTGAGATGCTAGTTGGCCTGGCGGTGTAAGCGCACAATGCAGAGCTCATCAGTTTGACTCCCTACCACAACCTCTTTGCCCTCTATCTACTCCCCATGTTTCCTGTCTCTCTTCAGCTGTCCTATCTAATGAGTTAAAAACACCCCATCACAATAACATTAAAAAAGGATAACACTCTGTACACAGGGGGAAGCATACACAATACAACTAAGCTTCAACCTACGATGCTGAAAAATTGAACCAATGTGGAATTGCAAAATCCTGCAGTTCATCGAGTGTCCATTTGAAGCAGGCTATAAAAACCAAAGAGACCCCATCAGATTCGTTTTGACAGCAAAAAGAACATCTCTATAACTCTTTCTTTGCAACATTGTTTCATTTAGCAAACGCTGTTGTCCAAAGTGACGTACATAGGAGAGTAAGTACAACACAAACATGGATCGAGACAGGAGAGAACAACATGAGTAAGAGAGCAAAATCTACAGTATGCCAAAACTACACCCTGTTTTACTGACTGAAGAAAAATTCTTGGTATGCAGCAGACCAGTCTGCCACATAGACATATAAAGAGTAGACGCCTATTGCCGCTGACGAGTAGTGGGGCCGCCATCTTGGTCAGGTAACCCACTCCACTCAGGGTAATCTGTTTGGCAGGCCAATGGAGTGTCAGCGCATTTAATCAATCATAACTTGCTTAATACTAGACTGATTTTCATACAGTGTTTTTTTCTGCAAACTTCATACATGTAGGTATGATACAGGACACATGGTTCGGCGTATTTTAATATTCATAGTGGGCTTAACAGTAGTAGAATATTCTGATATGTGATATATGTGATGTGTGATAGGTATTTGCCGCACAGGGCTCTGGCACGTTGAAGTCTCTGCTGCTCCTGTTTACGTTTACAGGTAGGATCATGGGTAGGATGAACGAACCAAGATGGTGGCCAAATTTCTTGCACCCCAGCAGCCAATGCAGCGTCTACTCTTTATATGTCTATGGTCTGCCAGGGATACTGTTTCCCACAATGCACAGCACTAATGTCTTTTTTCGTCTTTTTTCTGTATATGACAGGTTGCACTCAGTTTTTAGCTGCATTATCCACCTACTGTGTTGAAGTGTGGACCAAAATGGTTAACAATACTACAATGCCAATGTTTCACGGTCCGTTGCATGTACTGCAAAGTAATGCGAAAGAAACACCTGTGAATCTTGTCACTTCCTGTCATGTACAGAAGCGATTTTGCTATCAGCTTGGCTGTTGTTTACTTCAGCTTTCCAAAACCAAAAGCCAGTGACGACTGACCCAGCATCCTGCTACATACTACTTTCAAACGCAGTATGCAGTACTACCTTTGAAGGTAATATGTAGCATGCGGGTTTGAATGCAGCTATCAACTGCTTCAAGTCCAATCAGAAAGGTTCTAATTTGTTAAACCTATGTGGTGGTGAGTTTCTTTTCTATAACCCATATTATCATAATAATATGATCTCTTTAAATCATATTAAGGCTAAGAGTTTTGAATTAATTCTGCACACAAATTGCAAAATTAAGAGTGTGATTGACTTCACTGTAGGCGTGTAAAATTCTGGGAATTTTCAAAGTTGGAAACTTTCCATGGGAATAAACATAAACCAGGAATTTACTAAATTGAAGGTTGGCTCTTAATAGGGAACTAAAATATAGTTGGGGAATATACATTTTAGCATAATCCTGACTAAAACAACCAGATTCCATGCAAGTACAGTTGTATATGTACAGTATGCATTCTTCCATCACATGCACAGATGATTTCTAGAATCCTGCAGAGGCTAGGCTTGAGCAGCTTGAGGGAGGATGCTTTTTTATCTGCATGTTGAATGGGACTTTTTTGTAGGGAGAGCGTCTCTTTTCATTTCACATTTTGAATGGGACTTTGTTGGGATTGCATTGTTGTTCATTTTTGAATGGGTTGGGTCGGAGGGATGAGTAATATTTAACTCAACATTCATGTTTTTGTTCCTCAATGAAAGAATTGATTGTTCAATAAAATATTTAACACTTAATGTAGTTACAAATAAATCTGTTTAATTGTATTATTTTGGATAGATGTCTGCTTATAACAAAACAAATATTTATGCTTGGATATGATACCTTTCCATTAAATTAACCTCAATTCCCAGTTAATTCCCATAAATTTCCATGGAATTTTCCAATCTGGAATATTTCCAAAATTCCCCAGCTTAACTTCCAATGGAAATTTACCAGAAACTTTCCGGAAATTCATCAGAAGTTTTCCACCCCTTTGCAACGCTACTTCATTGACAGGTGGGCTTGTTGTAGCCAGGAGGGTTAAGGCCTGCCTCTACTCAGGTTGATGCAAAGTCAGTGGGAGTTTCCAATATGGTGACTGCCATCTCTTGGCTTCATAAGACCTCTTCGGAAACCAATGGGTGACATCACTGAGACTACATCTATGGCATGTTTTTATACAGTCTGGATATAACCCCAAAGCTCTGTTCAGGAAATTTGCATCCCCTGTGATAGATTCCATAAATGCCAGTATTTTTAAACTTTCGAACCAAGAAATCATGATTTCACTCTCATGACTTCAACAACAGCAGCTCTTTGAACAACAGAGAATACAGGGGATGAATCAAATAAACACAAGTCCAGCTTTCTCTGTATGGAGTTTGATATGTCACTCCCACAGTCTGTTGCTGCTGGTGGTAAAGTCTGAGAAAAAACAAAACTTGCTTTGGTATTCTCAGTGAATCTAAATCATCTGTAATAAATGCACGACATAATCTTGCTTGGAGCTACTTCATGTTATTTAGCATTCAACATAAGACTTAGAGGAACTATGTTCTGAAAAGAGCTAGACACAGACCTCCTCGCTCTCTGTTCACATCAGGTCTTCTATCTGTTGGAGGTTATGTGTCATTATAATGACCTCTGTCATTTCGGCACAAGCTGTCAGTGTGAGTCTTTTAGAATCTGTGGCTTGTTTGAGAGGCCAAGAGTCTGTCAGAGAGAGCTGGAGCTTTTTTCAACAGTACAGCCAAAAACTGTATGCTGGTTTGAATGCTAATCTAACAGAAACATGATGATCTAAGCGCTCAAATCTGCAGAAAAATGTATCCCCAGAGTCAAACATATGATGTAATGATCAGAGCTTTGTTTAGTTCAACAAGGACGAAGACACTGTTACACTCCTGCAGAGGTTTCCATTAAAACCTACTCAAAGATCATCTATTATTGATGAGCATCATGACAGCCCTTATAAACGGCTCATATTACAACACAAATAATCAATAGCCTCAGTGCGATGTTTGGCCCTGAATGATAAACATCATTCTGGGTTTTCAGCTGCTTCACTGCAGTAACAACAGACGCATCACTTCAGAAAAGTACTCCTTTAAGACCCTAAAATATGACTGAATTTGAATCAGCTGTTTACTCGTTGGATAAAAAGCTGACACTTTAAAGTTTCATTGCAGTTCACAAACACATGCAGTGAAGCTTGTTCAATCATTAAAGGCCTCATTCCCTCTATAATAAAGTGACAGATATCTGGTTCTTGTCTATGATATCAGACATGTGGAAGTCTGGTTGTTTATTCCAGTCTGGCTCGTTGGGGACGCTGTGACAAAAGACAGAGCGGGTCAAAGTACAGAACAGGGATGACCGAGTCCTACATGAGTGTAACAGACTTAACTGAACCTCAGCACACACAAACCACTCCACAGAGAGAGTTCACAAGTTAAACTCCCACATGTGCTTTGTTATCGCTCTGTTTTCAACTCTTAGTAACCTCTGCTGCTGTTATAATCATTTTAAAGGTGAGCTGTCGGACTGTACAGGTTGTACAAAGCCAAGGGACGCATCACACACAGTTGGAAACACACCACCTCCAGCAAGGACATGAGGACTGACGTACTGCAAAAGCTGGGCAGTGCATGGGTTTGTCTTGTCGAGTTAAACCCCTGCTGCTCCTCAGAAAGTCCTTGTTTCAGGCCCAATAACATCCTGACAGTTATCCTAACAACAATACTACATTTATTTATGCAGCACTTTTAAATACAGATGTTTAGAAAGAGCTTTGACGGAAACTCACATTTAACAGGCAGATGTAGAGAGACAGTTAAAGCAATAAAGAAATTGTAAATAAGGATCCTAATAAAGAGTGACTCTTTGGTCACAGAGGAAGAAGCAGAGGTTAACATCGCTCTCTTCAAAACCACCAAACTCCATCATCAAAAACACAAATTCCACCTCACAGAAAACACAAACAGGCTTGTTTATCACTGACCCCACTGATTACTTTGTTTATTGAACTGTATGCTTTTTTGTGTCCTAAAAGGTTAGCTTGGATCCTCTAAAGTATTTAAAGGCAGTGGTAGACAAGCAACTCCCTTATCTTGCAATGTAAATAAGTGTTTTCGTGAATGGAGTCTGGTGGCTTTGAAGAAAAGCAATGTTACCTCTGTGTCCGGTTAAAAAAGAATCAAACTCTCCAACATAAAGCTCTATCTCTGTCGGGATCCTTTCTGTAAAGTTGTCAGACACTTATAATAATAACCTGAGCCTGTCTGGTACCAAAAAAATAACTTTTAGAGGACGATTTGATCATTTTAAGGATTATTTTGCAGCCAATGCAGCCTGATACAGGGCTGTTGGCTGAAAGAAACCCATTTGAGCACTTGAAATGTTCTTGTACCTATTTTTCATTTAGATCCTGAATAAGGCAAAGGTTTGAAAAGAACCTACTTTCTATATTTTGAAGACTTATATTCTCATCAAATAAACTCTCAACACACACTGCAGGCCAGCTGGCAGTGAAACAGCTCAGAAATCAATATATCAATACAGAACAGGAAACGGTTATTGGTTCAGAGTAGTCAGAGACCATCAGACAGCTGCTACTGTCTGACAACATCAACACCACACACACACACACAGACAGACACAAACACACAGAATCCTGGTTTAGCATTAACTACAACACAGTAAACCTGCAGCAAACACACACTGTGTCTGTCTGCTTCAATTAAAGCTTCAATTCTATTCTATTCATAGTCTGTTCTATGTAATGTCACAGCTCTGAAAGCAGTTATTACGCACACTTTTCTCTTAATCATAAATATCATAAAGCCTATAACTTTCATTAATATTGAGATATGATAGCATAGGGGTGCAGTGGCTGTGCCGGTGCCTGTTTACCTCTCAGTTCCTCTCTATTGTCGTGTCTCGCGGTGACAGCAGCGCTCTCCTCTCCATAGTCTTACTGTCACATCGACGGTATCCTCCACGTGCATCACGGCATCAGTGACATCCATAAATGACCGGTCCATCCTCCAGATCAGTCCAGTTAGAGTCCAAATCCGTCAGCGCGCATCCCCGTTTGTCACCTCGGTGTGGAGTCAAAGATGCTGCTGCTGCTGCTGCTCAGACGCCACCACCGGTGCTCCCGTTACAGCTCATTGGTCGGCAGCCCCCCCCCCGCGCGACCCAATAAAACCGGATTTTCACGCGTCAGATGTCCCCCCCCTCCTCCCCGCCCTCCCAGCGGTGCGGTGAACCCAAACATTAAAGTGAAAGCCTCGTGATGCGCAAGGGAGGCCCGTGCGATCGTTTTTGGCACACAACACGTGGAAGACTCATCAATCCTTGAAGAACAGACAGAGCTCGTGTTAAAGAGGAGGGACATTACATAGGGACAGTGCCTGAAGGGGTGACACATGTGTGAACAGATGGGGACCCCCTCCCCACAGGTAGCTGCGTCACGCAAGGTGGGGAGAAATCAGGACAACACGGGTCATGTCCTCACATTTGATTCTGGAGATTTCAGGAATAAAGGACAAAACAAATCGATAGCTGCATATATTGATTCGCTTCTGTTTGGGGGTTTCAAAGTTGCAGAAGTTGTTCATGATTATGTTATTTATATATATAAATAAATAAATAAACTCTGGTAGTTTTATTCGGCGTAGATTATCTTTGCATACAAAACGCCTCTGAAAACATGCACACAATGCAAAAAAATAAAATGAAATAAGTCATTATAAAAGAAAAACCTAGAGGTTCGTTTCTTGTCCTTATTGAATATCTCCTGAAATTGAGCTTGCAGTGGCAATATTTCAGCACATAAATTAAGTTCATTAATTTGAAATATGGGGCCTACCTAACCTGGTGTCTTTCCACTGGGTTCCTGTGCGTTTTGATTTGAAAGCTGTATTACTGATGGGCTACTTCCTACCTATCTGTTAGACCTTCTAGAACCACATAGATGTACTGACTATGGCTGGAGTCCCAAGGTGTAGACTAAAGCTCATAAGGGACCGGGCATTTTTCAGTTGCAGCTCTTTAACGCTGGAACTTTCTGCCTCCACATGTCTGGCTGTCCCCTTCACTGCCTGCTTTTAAATCAAACTTCTAAACCAAAGCTCTAAACGCAGTTTCACCCCTTGGCTTTTGGCTCAGCATGAGAATTTCAACTTTTTAATTAATTATTTTTTCCTTTTTACATTGGTCTCACCGTCTGTTTGCTACTTTTGTCAATTTTTTTTTAGTTGGTCTGGTGTTTTAATGTATTGTTTTTTTGTTGTTGCGTGTTTTTTTTTTGGGGGGGGGGGGGGGGTTATGTTCTGATTTTTCAGCACTTCATTCAACTCCTAAGCTTTTAAATTAGCTTCATAAATACATTTGGATATGATCAAAATTATATCAAAAGACTTAAATTGCTGTTAAAAACAAATATGAAAGCCATACATTATGAATATACAAGCTCTTATGATCATAAGTAGTTAGTTTTACACTTCATAAATAAAGGATGCATACAATTATATGCTGATTTTTACAGGGAAACCCTGTGAAAATTGTCGTATTTGACATGAAATAGTGAGCCTCAAACCCCAAAACATTATTTACCATGTTGTCTTCATTTGTGGTTCAAATGATAGACACAGACAATACTTTACAGGAACCTCAGTACGAGTCTCTGTTAGCCTTAAATAAAATCAAAAACAACAAGGTAATTTAAAGAAAAACTATGTGAGCTAAATAAGTCAAATCCATGACAACTTTTCCTTTGTGCATTTTGAATACTTTTAAGGTGTTTTTATATGTATACATAAATAAGTTTTGTTACGTATTACCTCTAATTTTTTCATTTTTTTTATCTTCATTAAAGTTTTTTGTCATCTCTCCTCAGGTCCCCTCAAAGAGCAGATTTCACTGTCTCCATGTGAGCCTGTGCCAACCTCTGCTTTCATGTCCCCTGGTGGCCAAATACTGAACTACAGTCTTTTAAAAATTTTTTTTTTTACATCTGATCCACTGTGACTGTGTCATGTAATGTTTCAAAGTGGTTTGTGTGAGTGTGCGTGTTTGCGTGTGTGTGTGTGTGTGTGTGTGTGAGAGTGTGTGTGTGTGTGTGTGTGTGTGTGTGTGTGTGTGTGTGTGTGTGTGTGAATGCGTGTGTGTGTGTGTGTGAATGCGTGTGTGGACCTGAATTCTTCAAACAGAGTGTGATATGACAAGTGTGGATACATGTGGGCTCAATGTGTTTTCTCTGTAAGAGGGGGAGTCTGTCTGCAGATTGAGTACTATATATACACACACATGCACACACTCTGGGAAATACACTCAAGCAAAGGAAACTTTTGTCTTGTTTTCAGTGATGAATGTTGTCAACTGAAGCAACAAAATATTTATCGCTGCTAATAATCAAGTAGGCTGAGTTCTGCTGCTTGTTCCATGTTAGGTTCCCCAAAGAGGGTTTGGGCATGAAGAGACTAACAATAAAAATTAACCTGTATAAAATGTAAGAGAGAAGCAGAGTAGAGGAAAATTTAAATGATTTACTTACAAAATTTTGAAAAACAGAAGCTTAAAATTTCTAAACACACTAAACCAAAATTACAACAATAACTCAAAAAAGGTACACTAAGGCCTCACAGCAGAACATCCTCTGCCCAAAGAAGGCCTAATCACTAAAGCAAGAAGCTGTTCACCCAAACACACCCAGCCAACAGCCCACTGGCACCAACTGCCTCCTCTCTCCTGCTTTTATACTCAGATTGGTTATCAGACACAGGTGAACTCAATCACCTGCTTTCTGTGCCTTAGAAACAGCACAGGCGGTAGATGAGAGGGAGAGGGAGAAAACAAACTACTTTCCTGCAGATTAGAGTGTCCGCAAAAACCCTGTCTTTTTCTATGAATACAAAAAACTCCCAAAACTAGTGAGGAAACTTTTTGGGAGTTCTAGTACCTAGCTTTCATCTGTCATCTCCTGTGACAACATGATTTGCGCTGCAGAAGAAGCCACACTGCAATAAAGCTTGGCTGGCTAACTGGAGTCTTCTTCTTTTGCGCCTGCTGCTGCTTCTACTATGAACCAATAAGTCACACGATATTACCATCTGCTTTTTCAAAGAGACGGTTATCGTATGTACCTATTATTGCTATGGCCGTATTTCTGAATGTGTAAGTCTTCACGCAGGAACATAGTTTAAACCTTTCATCCTCTTGGAGACCCCCAAAACAGACTGCATCTTTTAAACCGGTGCAGCTTATTATCTTGATTACATGGAAACTGCCCTCAATACTCAGAAAAAGTACATAAAGCTGACAAAAATAGTGATAGTGACCTAGGACCAGTGTTCAAAAATGAAAAGGCGCAGATTTTTTGCTCTCCACATTGACAGTTTTCCTGCGTGCAGACAAAGCCTGCAAAATGCTAGTGGACAATACAACTCAGACTACAAACAAAGATCAGAACACCTCCAGAACCAAAACCTGGTCCATAGATTCTGGATTGTCATACAAAATTTGTAAATAGAGTTTGGATGATTACAAGACGACAGCCAAGTAAACCAGAACGTTTTAGAAATGAAGTTTCCATGAAGCTGAATACGTTCTTGACTGTAAAGCTATTATAGGCTTCATTTGAGGGAAACCTTTAGTCTCTGTCTGCGTGAGTTCTGTCCCATATGTGTGTGTAGACGATGAGTGATGTTAGGTTTATGGATATCTGCAGTTGTGACTCTCTGGTTGAGAAAGCTCGGCCCTCTCTGCTGTGTTTGTTTGAGTTTGTCATGATTGTGCATGACGTGCCGGCTGCAGTCAGGACGTTTCAGCTGACGGTTAATATTAGCTCATTCCTGATGCAGAGCTGATGTAGTGATCAAAACATTCAACGCTGGAGGAGACACACCGCCTGTCAGGGCCTGGTACTCCAATCTATCACAACCTCCACCCAGCAGGCCCGCAGGTGGCTCCATCATTACAAACACGTGTTACACATGGCTGAGAAACATAAGTCCTGAAAGTCTTTTTTTAAACCTTAAATTCCACTAATTAACCCTAAAGCTGCAAGTTGTACTCTCTTTAGTGTGCACTGAACATATCCAACATGTTCAACATGTTCTGTATGGTGAGTTATCCACTGCTGAAAGACGATGGAGACTGACGTCATTTTTTCTTGAAGCCGATGAAAGTGATGACAGGAAACTGGAAAATAGACAAAGTTCCCCGTCAAAATAAAATGCTGTTCAGAAAGGTTTTCTAACTTATGACTCAAACTATCAAACAAATCACCGCCATCATGGCCATAAAAATCATACCTTTCCATCTTCAGCAAAAATGTACCTTCGTGGCTCCCGTACAAGCTCATATTTCCCAGCAACAGAAACTAGAACTTGGACTTAACAGCAGTAAAGCAACACGGACAACCTTGCAGAGAACAAAGAGAAAGTGTCATGTGTGTAAATGCTGTGATGATCGTGTAATGGTCGCTGATAAAGGTAAGGAAAGCTCAGTGAGTATACGTTAGGTATAGCGTACATGGTGATGTATGAGTGTGGTGGTGTAATATCAGGTCACACTGCACGTGAGTTCTTTAAGGATGCTCAACCGAAGCTCTCAAATAATGTGTCCCCACTGTGTGTGTTAAACTGAGACAGAGCATGTCTAAGTTTCCTTAGATAGCACCCACAGATGGTAGTTGAAGTTAATATTATGTGTTTGCAGAGCCAGAGGCTGCAGTTTCAGGACCACAAGTATGGGACCAGATCTGTATGACCCTTGTGATGTTGCAACAGTTACATTTAGGATAAGGCTTACATTTACAGACACTAAAAACCCAATTCTTCAGTGGCAATCCACTGTGTGGTGCCATCGCAAACACCAAGAATCTTAGGCCACATTTTTACGAGAGTCTTTCCTTTGCATATGAGTTCAAAACAGAGTTTAACTTTCTTTTTTGGTGGAAAAAAATGTAATTTTGTTGCAGAAATAAGGATTCCATATTTTCCAGACCACAAAAACTTTATCGTTCAAAGGGGCAGTTAAAGAAACGACAATTAGCCAACACACATCTCTAAAAGAAAACTCAGGCTGTGGGTCAGAGTTGTGTTTGGATCGTCCACCATGTTTTTCTCCTGCTTTTTCTCTCCCTTTGTCCCAGCTTCACTTTCTTTCTTTCCAATGATCCTCACTGTTTCTGTAGACCTCTGTTTGTGTGTGCAGGGAGACATCCTCCACAGCACAATAGTCTCATAACAAGAATAATGAGCAGAGGCTGAAAACAAAGATGAATATGATGAGTTCTCCTCAGGGTACGTGAGGCGTCAGTCTGAGAGTGGATGAGTCAGGAGTGAAAGAAAAACAGGATTCCTCAGATTTAAACTTCAGAGCCGAGGAGCAGGTCGTCCAGCTGACAAACAAACAATCATTCAGCATCATCGTGGCGCTGTTTCAATCCAGATTAAACTTTCCACCCTGCCAGCGTTGCTCTCCGTCATGGAAACTTGTCATCACAGCTCACATCATATGAGCCAAACACTGGAAAGTGCAGCGTCAGAGCTTTTTATGGACGCCTGGCAGAACTCGGGGCTCGGTTTAGTTTATCATGCTGTGTCCTGGAATCATCTGTGCTTGTTCAGCAGAGCATGAACACAGACTGGATCACATAAAGGACCCGCTCTTCAAGTCCACATTGTTGGTTCATGTCTTTGTTATTGTTCTGGAAATTTGGGGGATTTTAGAAAGCTGGAATGAGTTTAGAGTTAAAAACCTGCACATGGTGGGAGTTTCAGTGGCAGATTCCCTTAACTTAAGACTTTAAATAAAACTAATGTTGTCATTAAGTAGTTAAAGTTTTAAAAATGTAAATAGTAGTTTGAATTATGTTAATGTGTAAGGGCCATAATGTGAGTATTTTGGAGTTTGGTTGCTTTCTCTGTTGCATACAGGTCCTGTATGCTTGAACCTATTGTTCTCCTCGATGGTTAGGCACATGACTGGTTAACAACACGCCAACCTGAAGACGACCCTTAGACCCGAGTCTTCCTCAGTGCTGGCTGGTCTGCAGTTAGTTTCCATCCTTTAGTTTCCAGCGCTTTAATGTCATCAATAGGTATGTGGTGCTCTGCTTGCGTTTGGGATGCACATCAGTCATTGTCATTATTTTCCATCACAGCAGCAGTGTGAAGTAAGAGGATGCTGCGGTAGCTTGACTACGGTGTGCTGAAAGGGACAAAAAAGCATGTGATATAAAAGTATTGCTTTAATTTGCACAGCAATTGTCAAGCCCACTGCGAGGGCGAGGGAAGAAAAGGGGTCGCAGATTGAAATCAAGCCATGGCCACCATGGACTATAGCCTCTATACATGGGGTGCACGTCCTAACCCCTAGGTCAAACTGGGACCCGAATTGCATTGTGATTTATGCATTGATACTGACAAAACTATAATACAGGTAACATCCAGAGTTTTTGCTTTTGTGTATTTGAAGGAAGAGACACTTCAGAGGGCCAAGTCCTGACTACTGCTCTGAATAAAACCACCTGTATCAAACCTCAATAAAAAAAATATCTGTCTGAAATCATGTGTAGAAATCATTTTAGTTGTGTTAATCACAAATCCGCCAATTCTATTTAATTCCACAACACGATAGCAAATCATATCTACACACACATTCCTACTGCTTTTAGATTCACACAAGTAGAAAACTCAGATATAAGTGAGTCCTCACTCAGGATTTAAGACCCCAGTTGCAGAGAATCCCTATTAAAGAGCTCTCCTTCATCTAAACAAAGAGAAAACAGTCTCAGTTTGTCTGCAGAAGAAGTTGTGATGGTCAGAGGCGATAACTGGAACTAGAAAAACAAAGAAACAGAGCAGCTTCAGAGCCAGCTGTCTGAAAAATCCATCTCCTCACAGTGACTCACTCTCACTAATCAGGTATTAGTTTAAACGCTCATTGTTGAACAAGGACAATACAAACATTTCCTCTCGGCATGGAGCCCATCAGGCGCCCGCCACTTACACTAAATGGATAATTGAGAAAAAAATAAACTGTGGGGTCCACACGCTGCAGGCCAACTTGATCCAAGAGTCAGGGTGTGTGAGGGAGGAAGCCTGGACCCTGGTTTGCCTTGCATATGTGTGTGTGTGTGTGTGTGTGTGTGTGTGTGTGTGTGTGTGTGTGTGTGTGTGTGTGTGTGTGTGTGTGTGTGTGTGTGTGTGTGTGTGTGTGAATGAATGGGGGAAAAAGAGTTGGAGGGTTGAGCGCACACAGAGCGACCAGCGGAGGAAAATTGAAGGCAGATTTTCCACGGCAGGCGTTGGCTCCAAATTGCTTGTTTTGGACGGGGAATTTGCTCTGGCACGAGATGTGACAATGATATTCATTTCAGAGCTCACCCCCATTTATACCAGGCTGAACGCACAGACACACACACACTCATACACACACACGCACTCACAGGCCCTGGCTGAACCAAAACTATTAGAGAAAACTCAAACTGCCTTCAAAGGAGAAAAAGAAACATTCCTCATAGCCTCAAGTTTAGCTCTGATCAAAAGGCACATAAACTGTAGCTCTCTCTGAGACTCTCTGTCACACACACATTTTTCTTTCCCTTGTTCATACACACACACACACTCACACACATGCCCAGTCCTGTGACGTGCCCACATTTGGCTGATTTGATCCGAGCAGTGGTGTCGAGTTTCTCCAAATAATCGTCTCAAACCGAACGGTATGGAGCCCATTAGAGAAAACTCCACTACAGAGGAGCGAGCCGGCTTCTGTCCTCTCTGCTCTCTTCCCTCTCTGACAGAGGAACACAGGCTGTGTGAGGAGAGAGATGTCTAACATAAAGACACAAACATCATTTTATGACAGAAGAAGCTCATGAAAGAACTGTGGTCTGTGCTCATTAAACTTAAATGATCTGTTTTGTGTTCCAGCTCTTCCTGGACTTGTCTGGTTTTGATGAATGTAACTCAAAATAAAGTTTCTGTCAAAGTTTAGATAAGTTAGTTAGATATCTGTATGCAGGCATGTTCTGTGAAAATAATTAACGCATTAGGCACTGACATCATGCACATAGGAAATAATGATAGTAACATTTGCCCCCTTCTTCTTCTACCCTTTAACGGCAAATTGCAACAAGGTAAAGTTGATCTGATCCTGATCTCAACTATTGGATCTGAGCCGATCTTTCAACTGATCCAGCATCTGCAGTTTGAAGCGATCATCTCACTCAATCATTTACATCGGCTGTCGTAAACTGAGCAGAATTTTCAGAAGAATAAAAATGCGGGAGTAACTTTGCATTAGCAACCCCGTGGCTAAAACTTAAGCAGTGTAGAAATACTTCAATCTAGAAAGTGAAGGCAATCCAACAGCCACAAGCAGTACATGCAATATGATCGTTTCTTGAGTAGCAGTAGAGCTGCGTTCAATACTTCCAATTTGACATCTAGAAACTAAACATGCAACAGTATCAACGCATTCACGAAAGTAACAGAAAGAAGGCTGCAAACTCTGGAACTTTGAAGGAGGAAAACGACTGCTGAATATCTTTGAGAGAGTGAAAAGGCCACAAAGAGTCAGAGAAGGTGAATTCATTGCTTTTGACATCTTTTGGATCCATGGTTATCTTCAATCAGTTGCAATAAATTGGTTTAAAAAAACTGTCAGTTGCTTGTATGCATCCAGGATGCACAGGTGACATTACGTAACAAGTTTGCAGCATAGACAGTATAAAATATGGACGTAGTATCCGAGACGTCACCCATCTGTTCCTGAGCGCTGTTTGGAAACCAATCGACGGCGGCAGCCATATTGGAAATGCGGAACTCAACCAGGCAGAGTGTGACGCAGTGTGAGCCTCCTAGCCAATAGCTATGTGTTCCCGACCGGGATTCACGTCAGTCATGTCCTTATTTGGGCAAAAACTCGTAATCTTAATATCTTCTGAACCGTCACGTTAGAAAAAAGTTCACCCCCGTACAGTGTGTGCCGATAGAGAGATTAGCTTCGCAGGGCCAAGCCGTTTTTTTGAACCAGGCTGTAAACATGTTTATTAATGCTGCAAGGATTGTCTTTTTCCCATTCATGTCTATGTGGTTTCCGGTGTTTCTGCAGCAAGCCTCAAGCGGATTCTCGATGTATTACAGTTTATAACACTTCTGCATGGGCTTCATCGTTTGAGACCAGAGGTTGCCGCTTGGTTTGCATGCTATATTTCTGCTTATGTGTCAGCGTGAACAGAATTATGCACTCATGATAAAGCTGAGGAGCTACTGAGATTGATGCCAGATTACCAACACAGATATTTAACATTTTAGGTGATATGCGCCCTCAGCATTTTTGAAAGACTACTAACAAAGGTAACATTCGTTTGTACTTTCATGACAAGTGCATGCATATGTTTATGCAACTTATATTCTACCATTATGAAAAATCGCCTTCTCACTGAGTCTTTTTTTGTTGGATATTTTCAGCATCAAAAACTACCTTCAATCCTTCTACCTCTGTGTGATATATCCTTTACTTTCGAGATGTATTTCAAGTCTTTAGATACCTCTAATCTACACTGATAACAGACCAAAAAATACTTGATTTTATAATATAATTCATTTATAATACTTTGACAGAAAAAGTGTTCAGGGAGCATAAGGTAGCTAAGGAATACTTAACCAGCTTAACTTCTCAGTCCTGTCCTTCATCTCAGCATCTCCTCCTGACCTGCAGCTGTGTTACCGTCAGTGTCCAGCAGAGGGAGTGAGACAGCTGATAATCCTCACAGATCTTAAACACAGACACCACAGATACTGTCACCACATGCATGGTCCTGGGTGTGGATTGGTGTCCTCGGTTGTACATTTTTTAACCAATGTTTACAGCTCTAACATTCACATCCTGAAGTCAGCTGAGAGAGGAGGAAGTTTGCAAAGCTGGCAGATAGGGGTACAATAGCGGGGACTCAAGGGGCTCTGCTTCTATCAGTACAGCCAAATAATGCCATTTTTGGGAGTGTTGTACTGCTTTTTTAGTCCCTCATGAAAGAGCCATTTGTCAAAGGAAGCAGGACTAATGTGACATTCCCTGAGGTCAGTAAGTATGTGAGCTCCTCCTGAGACTTCTTCCATATTTCCCGGGTCATAAACGCACACACGTGCTCTTCTGCAGGAGGCTGAATTTCCTGTAAGAGACGTCCTCAACCATGCTCGAAATAGTCCCTGCTCCAGGAGGGAATATGAACTGGATGATTATACGGTGACGATGTCTGTGAGCGCTCGTCACGTCACTCACCATAATGATTGTTTTGGTTGTGGACCTCAGAGGAGAATCGAAATGCTAGTTCATGGAGGAGCGGAGCACTTGCAGGAGGCCTTAGCCGGGACGGTTTATCACTCCATGATTTAGTCACGACCATGACCAAGAACCTATCTTTGTCAGCGTACAGAGTGTAGTGTGGGAAAGTACAGCATGTGACATTAAGGTTGCATCTAACATCCTTTATGTTGGAAAGTCCTGACTTTTAAATTATAATACAGAAATAGCTTAACAAAACAGGGCGGCCCTGAACAGACCGGTTTAATGTTTAGGCTTCCAATGAAATCAAGATCTTCTTTTATATATCACATAAATCAAATATTTACTGTCACAAACATCCCTGTATCTAGCTAACATTGAGAAAGAGTAATTTATAATGTATTGTATGAATTTATGTGCTTTGGTAATAACATCTCTTTGTTCATGCCAATAATGCAAATTTGATTTGGAAAAAAAAATAAATTAATTGAGTCTTTAGTTTGTACCTTTTTTTTTTTAAGTTATATTTTTGGGGATTTTACACCTTTATTGATAGCGGAGAGGACAGTGGATACTGTAGGAAACTGGGAGAGAGTGGGGGAATGACATGCGGGAAAGGGGCCGCAGGCTGGATTCGACCCAGGCTGCCCGCTACATGGGCGACGACTTAACCAGTAAGCCAAATCTGCGCCATAGTTAGTACCTTTAAATATATCTTGAAGTTTGTCGATGACTCAACCTGCACTAAGGAAGTGTTAAGTATTTTCTGCCAAATAAAACTCTTTCTCAGTTTTTTTTTCCATCCTTGATGACTATAAAAGCTGTTAGTTACCGTCACGATTGTGGAAACCAACAAGGAAGGTAGCATAGCATCCTCTGCAAGTAGCCACTTTATTTACCCGCCACTTTCATGACTGTTTTATTTTCTACAAATTCGTCCCTTGCATAATCAGGATTCAAAACATTTTCAGTGGATATGAACTGGACAAGCTCGTTCAAACCATTTTAAGGTTTCATCAGTATATAATGAATGTCTGCTGCCATTATGATATAAACTTCTACTACCTGGATGTAAACAAGTACAGCTGACAGATGTCCTCTTGTAGTGTGGTGTGGTTTGTCAGTATGTTGATCTAGTAAATGGAGATAAAGTTGTATGTAGGTTGTCTCTGGTTAAACTGATTTATATTCACTCCACCAGTGCAATGAGTAACCAGCACAGGCATGTGGACGTTAACCTGCAAGGACGACTGAAGGCTGGTGGGACTAGTGTTAGCCACACTCTGCAAACTAATCTGACATTGTTTACCTGCAGACTCTTTGATTCCGTGTTTAGCTGCGATGAACAAATTGTGATTATGACTTTTTTCTGACTGTTTTCTGACCTTTAGACTAGTCAGTGTGCTAGAACATATATTTCAGTTTAAACAAGTCACTTGGGAACATCCATTGTTAACTCTATTTTAAAAAAGTACAGCAGCAGACCACAATGTCCTGTTTGCCACACTCATTATCTTTTACAAAAACTCCTCATGCAGTTTTGGCACCAGAGGCTTAAGGTCATTTTGAGTTTTAAATTGTCATAGAACCATTCACAGTTTGGTTTCACTTGTGGAAAAAAATGGAATGAAGGAAACTAATCAGGTAGACATTTTAGTCCTCTAACTTTTGTGATGAAATTAAATCAGTGAAAACAATTCGTGTGAGTCTTTAACTCTGGTTCCCTCAATTAGTTTTTTGCTTGACCAACCCACTGTCATGACCTCCAACCCGGCAGACCTTATGGCTTCCTCTTCTAGCTGTCTTATTGCTGTCAAAAAATATTCTTCCAGTGAAAAATAGCAGCACAAAAGTTACCCTGACTGACTCAGACAAAAAAGGACAAAGTCGTGTACAAATACAAGATTCTTTGAAGCATGTTTTCATGGGGTTTAGACAGCTACAGTATATCCCCTTAAAACTGAGCTCAGGGGTTTCATATGCAGCAAGACAATCTGATAAGTACTGTTGTCTGAGGCATATGGAGACCTTTTTTTCTGCACAGCCACATTAAGCACAAACTCATCCGAGATGCAAGCGCTACTTCTGAACCAGTTCAACCACCAGTTTGAGTTTTGAGATCCTGGTCTGCTCTTTTTGTTGTCACTGCAAAAACTAGACTAATCTGTGTTTTCCTTTAAAGTTTACATGATGCACAAGTATGCAGTTACATTTGAGACCTTCTAACATTCGTACAATCCAGTATATACTTTAAAAAACCTCCATGCTATTCAGACAGATTTGAAAGCAGCCAGACTTCGTTCCTGAATCAAAGAAGCAAGCGGTGGTTGGCGTTGAGAGATCGGTCCATATGGTGATCAGCATTAACCTTGAGATGGCAGTTTGAAGCTGATTATGTTTCCTTTACAATCCAACAGAGGGTGCATTACAACCTGCATGTGTGTTTATGAAGAGTGTGTAATAATGGTGACTTAATCACACAAACAGTGCAACCTCTCAGTCAACTCGACTTTGCGTGGAAACTCCACATCTCAAGACATTTTTTTTGGTTGTTCACCCAAACCACACTGTTAACAGCTGTGCAGTATTTCACTCCAGCTCACAGAGACTTTCTTTTCTCTGAGCTGAGTTCTTTTCCAAAACCACTCATTAATAAAGTATTTGTGATCATGTGGCACAGACGGCAGGACAGAGATCACTGCATGCGGAAAGGGAGGGTGTGCAAAGACAGAAAGGAGGAAAAAAAGAAAAGAAAAGGATAAAAGAGGAGAGAGGAGGTGGATGTTTTAGGACGAAGGGTTAAGAAACTCTTTCCCGCTCTCTTACACACACACACTCCGCACGCAGACTCCCCGCCCCTCCCTCGCTCTTACTGTCTCCTCTGTAATGAGCACCAGATGTGCTGCTGAGGATGGGGGTGGGTGGGTGAGGGTGAGGGAGGAGGAGGAGGAGGGGGGGAGGTGATGGTGGTGGGGGAGCTGCCTTGCATGTCATGTGCTCAGGCGTGGAGAGACGCTGTCCGAGGGGGACGCTGTCAGCCCTGATGGAGTGGCCGGTAAGGGCCTGGGGGCGAGGAGAGAGGGAGGGAGGTAGAGGAGGAGGTGAAGGGTGGGGGGGTCAAAAAGACCTCCACATCTGGAATCACTTCAGGTCAGCCCCGGTCCTGGCCGTGAAAGGTGAGACCGGGCGCCTGGCAGGGGAGAAGGGGGCTGAGGGGGGGGGGCTGGGGCCTGACACTGGACATACCACAGTCAGGGATCAGTGATCAGGAAAAACAACCGACCGCAGAAAATAAAAGGTCTGAAAGGAAAACAGAAATATCCCTGTTTTAATGTGGCGTACAGGTCAGGAACAGCCCTTTAATCACATCAGTGAACCTCGTCTTCATTACAACTCAACCTCTCTCACACAACTGAAGGACGAAGAAGCCCTGACATCCTGTACTTACTCAAAAATTAAAAACTGCAGTTAAAGAAGTTTCTGTTACGAGAAAGAGTCCTCAAAGCAGCAAAGCCTTCCAAACAGGAAATAATGAAGACATGAAAAACTCCCCAAACTGTTGTGGTTTCTGATCCGATTAAGAATTTGCTTTAAAAGTTTGAGAAAAATTCAATAACTCAGTAAAAGTCTTCACTTAAGCCAAAAACACAACTTTGCCAAAGTTTATAAAAGATGTCCACCTGGCATCGTGACTCTACAGAGGGGTACACTTCAAAAGTTTACAGTTATTACCGACAGTCAGATTTAAATGATCTTAAAAATGAGATAATGCTCCAATAAAGCCTTCAATTTGTCTGGAGGAAAGTGCTCTTTAAAAAATAAAGCTTGAAATGCAGAAAAAAGAAACAGAAAAAACTGATGACGGATTACAAATGACTTTCACTACAATGACTGAAAAGGGTTGAACTTTCAAAGATAAAAGTTTCCTCAATGAACTTTAGGCCTATTTGTTTATATCTGAATCAAGCATTAGACATAAGAGATTTAAACTAAATGGTCTGTGAAGTTTCATACCATGGGTAAAGTTCTCTACTGTTAAAGCAAAATTGAAATGTACATTTTTTTAAAAGAAGTTTGGTACAAAGCATAGAAGCAAAGCAGAATAAAGGCAGAAGTTGGTTCTTTGTGAGATTTTGTAACGTTGAAAACAAAACCTGAACTTCTACAGTGTTTCTACACTGTTTATCCAAATGAAAAGACCCCAAAAGAATCAGAGATACTCTATTTAATTCTTAAGTTTGTCTTGAAGAGAGTGTTCTTAAACAATAGCTTAAAAAGAAAGTGTGAAAACAGAATTACCATGTCAAAGAATTAACTGGGAAGCAGAAAAAAACAACAACCAGCAAATAGAAAAGAAAAAACCATTAGTTAGACGTGATTTTTTAAAGCTGAATTTAGCAAAAGACTTTAAAGACTGAAATATTTTGTAGATTAACATTTAGAGCATGTTTGTTCTTTGCTGCTATTACAGCAAAATTAAACTTAAAGTTTTTTGAAGGGAGTTTGGTGCATGGCAGAGAAGCACACGCTGGAAGATTTCTATCCAGTAGCATGAATGTTCTGTGAGCTTTTCCTGGAGTTGAAAGTAAATTTTGGGATCTGTAAGCGAGTCCAGAAACTGTAATTGTAAGTATTACATTGCAAGAATAGTTAGAAATACTACAAATAGGTTTGTCTAGAAGAAAGAGCTTGAAAATAAGCGAAAACAAGCCAAAATAATAAGAAACAAATTAAACCAGTGTAAATCATTGTAGTTAAGCTTAGGGAAACAAACAACAGCAACTTAAACAAAAAAAAAATGTGATGTTGGCAAAATTAAACTGTACGCTCTTTGACGCATACTCTTTTGCTTGGTGCACAGCAAAGCAGCGTAACAGCAGAATTAGAAGATCTCCACCTGGCTATGATGATACGTGGAGAGCTTTTTCTCAAGTTGAAGGTAAACCTGAGTTTGTGAGTGACTCCAAACACAAATTATGACTATCAAGTCTAAAAAAATTGTGAAACACACATAAGTCAAGTCATGACAGGTGCCAAAGAACAGACTGTGCTCTAACTTTAGGAAGCAAGCCACAGTGAAGGGATGGGCAGAAAGTTGTAAAGATAACTTTAAACATTTTTTTTAGCTGAATTTATCAGGACACGTTGAAAGTTTAAAATAAGTGGTTTCTGAAGTGTCACACCTTGTTTGATGTTTGCTTGTGTCAAAGCAAATTAAATTGTGAGCTTTTTCAAGGGAGTTTGGTTTATGACATCGAAAGAGAGCATGATCTTTGGTATTTTTGATTTTCAGATGGTTAAGTTCAGTAAAAAAAAGGTCCTAAAGGCTACACGCTCATGTCACCACACCTCTAAAGAACTTTCTCTAAAACTGAAACTCTACCACATCATCCGACCCCTCTTTTATGGCCTGTGAGCGCCATTCGAGGACGAGTGTCGACATGTGTTTGTTGACGGCAAGGGTTATGAGGGGCCAAGAAGAAGAAACACCTTGTGTGACAGCCGCAGAGTTAAACGAGGCCCCAGGGCCCTTCGTATTAAGGAGAGGATTTCCCTGCTCATAAATATCCGCTTTTTAAAGATGGAAATTTCAGCTCGGAGTAATCAGCGATAAAAAAGAAAACACACAAAGCAGGAACAGCTTGAGGAGTCAGAGAAGGAGAATCTGTTCTCGAGCTGTAAATCTCTCTTTTATGGGGCGAGCACGAGCTGAGCCAAGATTCATTTTGCTTCCCGAACTTTAAACATACTTTTTCTTTACGTTTCTGAAGTCTGACTTAAACATTTAAACTGCCTCTCTTAAAAAGGAGGACGGATCTTCTGCCCTCCTTTATAAGCTCTGTTCAATCGGACACTTTGCCATTTCATTGCTTGAAATGCATTTTTATTAATATACAAGTTTTTATTCTGTTACAAATAAAGGTTATCATAGGACATTTAGAGAATCTACTGTTTTTGGATTCAGAAATACATCAGCCTCTCCTTTATATTGGACTATAACATGAAATTCAAAATGCGATGAACATGTTTGCTCGTCAGTGGTATAAAATGGAAAGAAATGTGGAAAAAAACAAAATTATCTTAAAAAAAATTGCGTAAATGTCAAAGGAAGTCCTTGTGGGTTTTTGTTGGTTTTAAAATGGGAAAAAAAAAAAGAAGAAAGTCGTTGATCCCAGATCTGGTCTGTAATTTACTCCAACACCACAGCCAAAGGGACAAAAAGGGAAATCCACGTAGTCCGTACATGAGCCTCCATCGAGAACAGTACAATTATTTTTAAAAATTCATTTCAGTCACTTTGACAAATGAAAAACTACGCAGATATTCGGCTACAGCATCCAGTCTAGATGTCTTTGTGTACAAACAAGAGTTCGGTGATGGTCAGGAGGATGAAAAAAGGCGATTTAGGGAAACTCCTGACATCACTCGGTGTCCAACATTTTGGTGTAGAAACACCACTGAGGCTCCAGAGACGGTGTCAGTCTGCAGGGGTCCAGTAGCAGAGACGGCCCCCCTCCCCGTCTCCGCGAGCCTCTCCCCCCCCCAGCCTCCCCTCCTCTCAGTTGACCGTGGGCACCTGATTCAAGCTGTACTCCTTGGCTTTGAGCCGCAGGTTGGCGATGCTGTTGGCCATGTTCATTCCCTGGGACGTGTTAGTGTTGGAGCAGGTGGGCGGGTAGGTTGCCATGGCGCTGAGAGAGAAGAGGAGGAGGGGAAAAGGTTACATCACCTGAGGCTGACAGCGGGCTGAAGCTCAGTGTGAGCCACAGCTGTGGAAAATGCAGAGACACAAAAACAGGGACACTTATAATGTGAACAGATTTACATTAAATGTGACGTTCAGACATTCGCAGCCAAAAATCTGCAGGAACCAAATTAATATTTAAAATTATGAATTTCTGAGCCATTATGTTTACAGAGTTTGGGATTCAAATCACAAACATGTACAAAAAGAAGAAGTCTTGGATTGCTTCAGTAGCCAGCAGTCGTAGATGAGGCTTCAATGGTGAGGATGGTAAAAGAAAATCCACTGAAAGTTCTTGTTTTTGTCCCTGACAGGCTCAGGTTGTTATTCATGGTGTTTGACGACATTACAGAGAGGATCCCTACAGATATAAAGACTTATAACAGAGAGTAAAGTTACATCTATACACCACAAACAGCTGTTATGTTACTCTCTTCAAAGTCTCACCAAACTCCATTGATAAAATCAGTAATTTTACCTTGCAGAGTTGCTGGTGAATTTGGTGTTTTGAGTATGTATCTAAGGGCCAAACCAATCATGGCAGCAGTAGACCACCAACTCCCATACAAGGCAAATGATAGTTTCTGTCAGTGGAGTCTGGTAGCTTTGCAGAGAGTGATTGTAACAGGAGTTTCTGGTTTAAAAAAAAGCATCTTCCTCTGTAACAGAAAGCTCCCTCTCTCTGAAGGGATCCTTTCTGTAATATTGTCAGACACTTAGAATAGAAACCTGAGCCTGTCAGGGACAAAAAAACAAGAACTTTTAGTGGACACACTTTGATTCATCAAGGATTATGTTGCAGACATTTCAGCCTGCTTCACCGCTGCAGGCTGAAACAATCTGCTGGAGCGATTCAAAAACTTCTTGTACCAGTCGGTCATTTAGAGCCCAAATTATGTCACAATAAGAGCCCAGGTTTACAAGTAACCACAATCCTCTTTTGACCAGTGTTTTTGCACAATAAGTCTGTCTTTCCTTGATAACTTCGCTTATCTGCTATCAGCTGTTTTAATCTCTCGCTCAGTTTAGTTTGCTTCAACTTGAGCTGTGCAGTTTCTTTTTTTCCTGTCTTAATATTTCTGATGTTATATTTTAGGACTGTGTTTCCCCTTGATGCATGCTGCAGGTCTATTTTCCTTGAATAATGTTGAAGTTGTGCATCACATTCAGTCAGTTTTTTTGAGAATGCAAGATCAGTCGACTCACTTCAACTGCACACTTTGGAATTAACTCAGGTCTTAACCCACAAGATGTCTCCTTTATCATTTAATCCCTTTCATCAGTCTTTAAATTCGAACACAGATTTCGTCTTTCTCCTCAGAAGCTGCGTTTAAAGAAGCCCAGATCATCAGGAGATTCTACATTTTGCTCCTTAAATTAAAACCATCATCTTCCTCGCGTGATTCAGCTCATCCAGATGTATTCATTCATGCAGAGAGATATCAAAAGGTTTCTTTTTGATTCCTGGTTTCATCTGCTTTTCACAACAAAGCAAGAAACTGATATCTGGCTTTGTGAGGCGCTTCAATCTATCTTAACGATGAAGAATATAACTCAGAGTATAACGCGCTGAATTATAATTTTGCACTAAATTTTCAGGAGCTTTGAGCCACATGAAAAACCCTTGTTTAGTTTTCTAGTCTCTTCATAATTTCTATAATCTTGTCTGCCCCTTCTCTTTTGTTTCGTCACTGGGTATCCGTCTTCTTCTCCTCTGCTCTGTGGACATATACCTGTCTCGTGTCACTCTGCACATGATTTATTGACTTGTTTGCTTTTTTAACCAAACTGTCCAGAGTCCATGCAGACTTTTTTAAAGTTCTTGTCAGTAGTCATTCTTCGGAGGCTTAAAGTCAGCCCTTTTTTTTCTAAATCATCATGTTGTGTTAAAGTGACGTCCTGATGTCCAGTCTCTCTGATCAAACTGAGTGTTTTGGAGCTTTATCAGTTTCCGTCTTCAAACTAGAAACCTCTCTTTTCACTGTCACTTAGTGTGCTTTTATTTACCCCTCAAAGATTCAGCTTTATTTACACACATGACTTCTTCTGCTAAAAATAATATGCACAGAAAATATCTCAATTTAAACAAGCATCATTTTGAATTCTATAAGATATTTTACTTCTTTTGTGTTACACATAAGAACACATTTTCTGTGTTGCTGATATTTTGTAACTTGTAGCCCCCGGCTCTTAAATGACCCCTTTCATTCTGAGACAGCATTTTGTACGTTGTTTATTTTCTCTTCCAATTTGTGCTTGTTTTGATCTTCTTGTTCATTTATTTTATTTGTTATTATAATTCAATGAGGACAAACTGTTTGTTTTTAAAGCTCTTCATGTGAGTGCAGATGGATTTAAACAGTCTGCACGTCAACAAAAAGGAAAGCAGAAGTGATGCTCCCTGGTGATTTAGGGAGCAGTGCTTTTTGGTTTTCATTCTATCATAAAGAAACTAAGACTAATTTCTGCAAGAGGAAAATATGAAACACTTCAATAACGCTTCTGAAAATGGGCTGAGGTGTGCAAAAACACTGGGAGGAGCCTTTAAAGATGACACAAAATAACCTAGTTGTAATTGAGTGAAGGTAAATTTAACAAAAAAGCATTCAACAGGCAAAAAAACACAATCAGAAAACACCATTCAAGTTCTACAACACAATCAAGTCAGGCTTTTAAAGACAGTAAATGTGCAAAAATGTGAAAACACAGCAGTATTCTTCTTTTAAAGGAGCATACCGCTGTGTTTTCTCAAACAAAGTAAGAAGTGAATGTAGTAAAGTGAAAGCGTACTTGTTCTCTGAGGGCAGCATTTTCTGTGGCATCCGCACTGGCCCCCCCTCCGGCATTGGATACCAGCTTTAGGATAATATACAGTGAAGTGTTAGAACCACATTAGCGTCTTCCACATAGCATTACTCCTGCTCCTCATAAGATTTCCCCTCGCCGATCTGCGTCCGGCCAAAAGAACCTCAGAGTGAGCTTGAGCCGCAGGCTCTGACATTTTATCCCGAGTTTCATAACGGAGGATTACTGTAAATCATAACCAATGTAACCAGAGTCACAAAAAATGTTGCCCAGTAGAGCTCTGTCTCTCTGTGTAGCCTTCATTATCTGGTGTAGTGTAGCACAGAGGGGTCACAGGGGTCAACAGTGGATTTAATACGGTTTGTTTTCACATTATCACCTCGTCAGGAGGGTCACAGGATCTGGCCCCGCCCTCCGCTCGCGCTGACAGAGGAGAGCAAAGGGAGGGAGGGTGAGGAAAGGGCTGTTTTCATTCAGCACAATTAGTTTGGAGTTAGATATGTGCAGAGAGAGGACGGTGAGACATGCAGGGGGAAAAGAAAGAGAGAGAGGTCACAGCAGAGCAAAGAGAAAGGAGGAGGAAGAATGCATAGTTTTTTCTGATGAGTTACAGTTTTCAGTTTTTACTCTGGCTCTATTTTATAGACAGTTTCTGTGAAAAAAAAACTACCTTTACTTTAAAGATATAATTGCATTTTTCAGATCTTTTCATTAAAAATGTTCCTAACTTTTGAGCTTAACATAAAGTGTCTGCAGCTAAAAAACATAATTAGAATAGATGACCATGTTGATAAGAGCCATCTAACATTAATGCATTTCATGATAAAATGATGACTTTGCAGAAACACTTTGAAACAAGGAGCAATATAACAGACGCAGAAGTATTTTAACTCAAGTAAAAAAAACTGTTATAGAAATTATTTAAGACGTCAAACATCTGATATCTTAATCTCTGACATAATGATTGAAAGTGGAGGCTAACTCTTTAATACCACAATGTTGAAAGTGAAAAACTGAAAGCTGCAATTTACTGCCAGGACTGTGGTTGTTATCAGCTGCAGTTTGTGCTCAAATCTAACATGGCAGTTTGGCGCTGACATTTTGGAAAACACCCCAAAGTGACCACAAAATACTGATTTATCCAGGAGAAAAACAAACACTGGTATTTTTTATTTCTTAAAGGAACACCTGCTATTTTAAAACCAGGGCCCTGTTTTTTTTTAAAGCTACAGTAAGCAACGTTATTTTATTAGGATTTGAATCAGAACAACAAACCTTGAACAATGCTTGTCACTAACAATATTTCAATAAAATGTTCCTTTGAATAAATGTGCAACTGATCTGTGTCTGAAAGCACTCTCCCCTTTATGAATCAAACAACCAATCAGGGTTAGCTTGCGCATAACCAGCCAATCACAGCAACTCTGTGCAAACTTGCAAAAATAAGTTTCTACCTGATGTGGGTGGGGAGCTTCATCTCTCTCTTTCGATTTGCCGAGAGATGTGCTGCACACCTATGCAATCAATTCTCCAACCCTTTGCAATCCACCTGCTATATTTTATCTCAGGTCGTCAAACAGTTATATTTATGTTAAATAACACATTTCCAAACAGTGTGTAAATGCAATGTATGTGTATGAATCTTATATGCTTTGGCAACAACATGTATTTGTTCATGCCAATAAAGCAAATTGAATTGAATTGAATTGAATTATGTAAGGCCATATTAACATTGTAAATCAGTACATGCCAGCCTGAGGATGTCTCTGAGTCCTCCTTGGTGTTGACCTGCCTGCAGTCAGTCTCCACTCATTTATCAGCACTGTAGTTAACTTCTCAGATTTAGTTTCTGTGTTGATTCTCTCTCTCCTAAAAAGCGCTCTGACAACTTATGTGTTGAGGTTGCCTGCTGATGTCAGTCTAATAGCTGCACCTGAATGCTGCGGTGGTTGTTCAAACTCAAAATACTTCAGTTATATTTTAAGTGCAGTGGTGTCATTATTTGCTTTCGGGAGCAGCAGGAAGCAGGAAGACACTGCGGCGGCTTAACTATGGTGTGCAGAAAGGGACAAAATTACATGTTTGGAAAAAAAACATTAATTTCAACATTTAACATCCTAAACCTTATCTTTGTCATATCATAACAATGCATGTGTTTTTTAGAAGCTGTACAATTTTCAGAGCAACAACATAATCCTGTAATAACTTTTTTTCAAGGAGAGACGTGTAAACAGTGTGCAGAGTAAGTTTGACTGTTACTTTTTCTGTCATCCATTTTTAATATTTTTTGCCTCCTGTATTTTTCTACATCAATCACCTGATTACAAGATTTAATTTTTCTATTCGTATGATCTGCTGTAACAAGTGATTCCAGGTCTTAAACATGAAGCAAAATACTTTAGAGGGGATTTAAAGATAAATAATCTCAAAGGGACTGAAGAGGTTTGAGCTGAGAGTCACAGAGAAGAAGTCTTGAGGGTTTATGTAGACATTTACACGGTCCACAGACTAGTCCTCAAACTTTCTTTTACCCTGTTTATCTGTTGTTGTTAACATAGCATTGTGTCGATAAAGTTATATTAAATAAAAAAAAAAAGAGCTTCATGTTGAGCTGCAGCTCATCAGTGTGAGTCCAGGTGGATAAGAGGAGATGAAGACGTTCAGAGGAACTATGAACAGAATGTGCAGGTAGAGGAGGGGGAGGAAATGAAACAATAACACAGAGCAGAGCCAGTGTTTGTGTGTGTGTGTGTGTGTGTGTGTGTGTGTGTGTGTGTGTGTGTGTGTGTGTGTGTGTGTGTGTGTGTGTGTGTGTGTGTGTGTTAGGGTGGTGTTAACATGTGGTTATTGCGGTCTCAGCTCATGCTTCTTAAACTGGAGACACTTGATGTGATTTAATGTTCTGCAGCAGAGAGGAGACAAAAAGTTCTGCAGACCGAAACATTGCTGCAATCATACTTTCTCTGAGTTTTAAAAACTCTACTTCTCAACATATTCAAATTATTATAAATGTTATATAAATCACTTATTTTTTCTTTACTTTCTGCTGTCATTTATTTTCCCCTGTCTCCTCTTTTCCTTTGTCTTTACTTAATGAAATCTCTCCTTTCTTCACTCCTCATTACACTCCTTCCTCCCTCTTTCGTGTTTTTTTTCCTGCTCCCCTTGTTTTTGGGTGTCTCTTTTTATTCTGTCTTTATAAATTCTGTACTTCCCCTCCTCTATTCTATCTTCACTCCCCTTTCCAGTATTGTTTCTTTAGTTGTCTCTTTGACTTCTTTACTTCTTCCCTCTTTTGTTCACTGTCCTTTTTAGAAATGATTATCTCCTGTCATATTTCAGTTTTGCTTCCCCTCTCTCATTCCTTCTTTCCTCTGTCTTTCATTACTTAATCTTGCTTTACTTCTCTGTTTCTTTACCTTTGTTATATTAAAGGTAAGTTAGCAGGTTTTCACCAGGTAACAGACCTAATGTTTACACTCATGGCTGTAGTGAGATATGAGGTCACAAGGTCTGGACCTCTGTGATATTTCAAAACAAGACAGCAAAAACTGGCACCAATCAGTGTAAGCATAAGATGGCTTTTACTTTGAAAAGACAGCTACACAGTCATGACCCAACCTGCACTAAGAGGAAGTGGTTCACTGTTGCTTTGACTTACATTGACAGGAGGTTCAGATAATAGCTGTTTCAGACCCCCAGTGCTGAGGGGACGCAAAGGTCTGCCTGGCGAGAGCGCCTGTAAGGCGTACACTCTTCCCTGGAGATGCCCATGCCTTTCTCTTTTGGCTTCACATTTGCCCTCGACCACATCCGGCCTCAGAAAATCTAAAAAATGGGGCCATTTCCTTGTATTTCAATCCCAAAGTGCATTATTGCAGCAGTTTTTCAAATTTTCACTCCTTTGTAGAACTCATAAATTATATTTCTAAGGCGGCAGCATGCCCTGAGACATAAATACTTTGAGCTCTTCCTTCCTCTCTGTGCGGCAGATCTTCAGAGTTAGATGTTAGTACAGAGACATATCAGTGTGTGGGGGGTGGGTTTGTTGTCATGTGACTGTAAAGGTGAGAAATCAGGATAAATTTTACCTGTAGGGAGCAGCGCTGCCCCAGGACAGGTAGTCATTTGGGCGCGGTGCGGGACGTGGGACGATGGGCTGCTCCACTGCCGTCACATCTCCTGAATACGACTTAAGGAGCGAGGCGTTTTTGCTGGCCAGCATGGCACGCTCGTTCCTGCGAAACTTCGCTCTCCTGTTCTGAAACCAAACCTGGGAGCAAAGAGGAAACATGACGGGTGAACGATGTGACGTAAAGAGTGGGTTAACTTCACTTTGGATGCTACAAAAATTACAGAATCCTCATACAAGCCCAGCTCTAAATGTTTAGATCCAGAATGATTAAGGAGGATTTAAAAGAATCTAAAATCTTTCTGTTTGACAGAGAGGTGCAGATTATGAAAACCAGCCCACTGCTGATGTTGTGTTGTCCCACATGGTCCTTAGAAATATTCATTCTCATTGATCTGCAAATCAAGATCAATCTGAAGTTTTAATTTTGTTGTTTTAAGAGTCTGAGTTTATATTGCAGGTTGATAAAGGGGTTTTTGTTCATGACCTGTTAACAGTTTACAGAAAATATGACTAAAAAGCTGCATCTTTGTTTTCTAGCACTGCACTGGATGAAGTTTTGTTCGTTGCTAAATCCACAGATCAATTGTTTGTTTTTTTTAACTCCGTCCCATTTTGTTTAGGGCTTTGTTAAGCGTTATAATCACGATGCGTGAGGGGGGAAGTGAAAGTTTTTCTGTGTTTATATGAAACAATGTTCTCTCACACTATCTGCTCTGCAATTGTGCAAATGTTGTGCTCTTAGCGAATCAGCGTGTTTCTGTGTTCAGTCTTTAGAATAGAAATGATGAGCTTCAATGAAGAGTTCAGTAAACTACATGTTTATAAAACAGTTCTATTTCTCAGCTTTTTTCTCCTGCTGTCTTTAAATTGGTGTTAGTATTTTATTCTGCTTTTATGATATACTGTTTGTTTGTACAACACTCCCTCCTTTTTTAACTTTTTAAACTATGGTTTGTGATGCAACCTACCTCCAACACACACACACACACACACACACACACATACACATACACACACACACACACACACACACACACACACACACACACACACACACACACACACACACACACACACACACACACACACACACAAACACTGGCTCTGCTCTAGATTAAGGTCACGGTACCTTATTTCACACCTCAAAAAGTTCCTGCTTTAGGGCTGTAGTCAGAATTTGCAGCACTTAATAATAATTCTAATTATTTGAGCTCTAGCAACCTGTTGTTTAAGTCATTACTTTAAAAAATCTGCTTCTGCAAACGGCTATTTATTTTTAGTTTTATCCTTCAGCTTTGACACACAAACAGAATCACAGAATAATAAATCTAGCAAGATATTGAATACTGCAGCTCTCTTGAAGGTATTTATGCAAACACAGAAGGAACCTTTTGGATGCTTGAAAAGTTGTTCTTTGCTCCGTAAATTCAAAATATGACATGACTGAAGATGTGTTGTTCATTTGTTTTTGTTTCTAAAGTTATTTTTTGAGTCATTTTTTTCCCTTTAATGGATAAGACAGCTGAAGAAAGACATTAAGTGTGTGGAGTAGAGAGTTGGGGAAGACATGCAGCAAATGGTCAGGAGTCAAAGTAATGGCCGCTGCAACGAGGACTTTAGCCTCTGTGCATGGAGCGTTCTTAAACCACTCTTCAACCGTGTCACACAGTTTAATGTATCCTCATACAATCATTGGATGATATTTTATGAAAAGTTATGCAACATTTTCCATGCATTATCATGGAAATATCATCCCCAGTTCTGCAAAATCAGAGACTTTGTCACAGCCTTACTTTGACCTCCTGTTACAGTATCATCTGTAAAGCATCCGTTTCAAGGTACCCTCAACAGACCATGTTCCTGGTTGTGTTTTACCAGCACATGTGAACACTGTCTGACGTCATGCCTGCTTTTTCGACATTATGTAAAGTCACAATAAAGACAGATCAAAAACCAAATCAAAAAGAAGCTGTTCCTGGTGATCCTCTAAACTCACACATCCCTCATCTTTTCCTCGCCTTGTACCCCTTTCTCGCCCCTCCTCTCCCTGAGAACAAACACCCCCTCTTCTTTCTCTCTTTGCTAAACAGATGATGATCGGACTTGGGGGTGCTAACGTTGTTCCTCGCTGTGAAATCAAATCCATTATTAGAAGCTGCGGGTTGTCGGGATGGAGGGATGGGAGGGGGGGCTCTCTGTCCACTGACGCACGGCCTCAGGAATGAGCCTAAAGTCTCTTTTATCAAAGGATTTCTGCATGGCGCTCTGCTTCACATTAATCACAGATGTGTTGCCTCTCCGCCTCCAACATCACCATTTCCTCTTTTCCACTAACTCTACCCGCAGAACAAACACTCTCACTGCGAGACGGTGGACTGAAACACTCCTTAAAGCTTTAAAGATGCATATTAATCTGCAGTAAAACACAAGATACTCTATTTTATTTCAGCAGCAACATACAAAAATACACTTTATGCAGAACATGGCTTGTCTGCATTCAGGGGATAGCTGCATAACCAGTTGGACTTACTAACTAGTACAGATCATGTGCATTTGATCTCTTAAGAGACTTCAGAACAATCAATCACTGTTTTTTAAAACTAGCTTAAAGCTGCAGTTTTCTTGAGATCTCTGCAAAGTGTATTGTCTTTGAGCTGTACAAGAAAGACTTTCGGATTACACAAATGCAGCCTAGTTATAATAATAATAATACCTAAGTTTTATATAGCGCTTTTCAAGAACTCAAAGACGCTTTACAAGAGAGACAATAAATAAATAAATACAATAAAGACATATAAGACAAGCAGACGACAAGGGAAGAGGTGGAATAATTAATGTGTGGGGAATGCCTGTTTGAAAAGGTAAGTTTTTAACTGTTTCTTAAATGAATGAAGTGAGTCAGAAGCATGGATGTGTGGGGGGAGAGAGTTCCAGAGGGTGGGGGCGGCTATGGCAAAGGCCCGGTCCCCCAAGGTACGGTGCTTGGATTTAGTAATGGGAGTGAGGAGGTTGGAGTCAGAGGATCGGAGGCGGCGGGAGGGGTGGTAGTACTGGAGAAGGTCAGTGAGGTATGGGGGGGCCAGGTTATTGAGGGATTTGTACGTGGTGAGCAGGATCTTGAAATGGATCGCTGTTTTACAGGGAGCCAGTGGAGCTGTTGAAGGACAGGGGTGATGTGGTCTCTGGAGCGGGAGTGGGTGAGTAGCCGGGCAGCAGAGTTCTGTACGTATTGTAGTTTTTGTAGATGGGAGGAGGGAAGACCATACAGGAGGCTATTACAGTAGTCGAGTCGTGAGGATATAAAAGCATGAATTAGGGTTTCAGCAGCGGATTTAGAGCTTGGTGAGGAAGTATCCAGCCTGACCGGATGTTACCCTGATTCAGTATATTTGGTGCTACGTGTATCCGCCATGTAGGATTATGAGTGCTAAATTTTCATTGTTCTTCTTATTTTTTGCATATAACTTATTTAATCCAGATTTAGAGCTTTAAACACAAGCTCAATTGTTGAAGCAGTGGATGTAAAGCTTTTATTTTCACCTCTTGATTTAGACACATCTTTGTAAACCTCTGGTGCAGATTTAGCATAATTTATCATCTTAGCTGGATCTTCCTTTTTGTTCTGTTCAGAGTTTTTTAAAAGCAAAGACAGAAACTATACAATAGTGGATCAGGTGAATAACACTCTGACCTCACATTTTTTTTTTTGAGCTAATTTAAAGTTTAAAAGAAGAAGGACGTAGCCTCGAGAAAATGAAAACATGAAGAACGTGGTGCTAAAAGGCAACTTAGCAATACCGAATAGAAGCTTTGAGTCTTTTTTCCTCCCTATTTATTTGTAAGTGATGGAGATGTTGTAGACAGAGCATGGACGGAGTGATTTTGTAAAAGAAACAGTGCAACATCAGCTGACAAACTTCTGATTTTCAACAGATTTTTGGCACACTGGTTTTCATATTTTGTGTTTTCTTCCTTGACTGTAGTTACCTAGAAGTAGCCACAATGAACTCTTCCAGAGAAAGAGGAGTGTAACAGGCTGTAATCTGACTTGGGACATTACATTAAGTGTGTCTGAACGCCTGAACGATGAGTCACTTCTCATTGTTCAGATTGATGTTTCCCAAGCTTTATCGTCTGATGTACCCAGCAGCTTGTCAGGGTAAAATCAGCCTGTGTTTGATAAATGTGATAATATTCATGGATATTAAACAGGGCGGTGTTTAACATCATTATTATGACTAACATTTCCAGCACTTTAATCAATCACATTTCAACTTTTAGCAGTTTAACTGACTG
Organism: Notolabrus celidotus; assembly: GCF_009762535.1. Taxonomy (NCBI): domain Eukaryota; kingdom Metazoa; phylum Chordata; class Actinopteri; order Labriformes; family Labridae; genus Notolabrus; species Notolabrus celidotus. The sequence goes on along the minus strand of NC_048273.1, from coordinate 23,280,605 downwards.
ATTTATGCAAATTATTTCATGATTAATTCAAATACTTTTACTGTTTTAACTTTTCTTTACTTTTCCCTCGTTTGCATACACTTAGGCTGAAAGGCAACACCTGGTTATTCAATTTACTAAAGATCAGAGACACATTGTTGTAAGGCTGTTTATTTCTTCTTAAGAATATGAGGGTATATATGAAGAGTTCATTTGCAAAATCAGAGAACTCTGTTCTTATAGATTTTCAAAAAACATATTTCTTTTTAATAGATTTTTAATAGTTACATTTTAAAGATGCCTCTAATTAGTAATGTCATTTTGACTCAGTAAAAGCCACTCAACTTCAGTTGATTGATAATGATAATACCTAGAGCTAATAATACAAAAAGTATGCTTTTAGATTTTTTTTTTTTAATATTTTAAAAGTGAGTTATCTGTTTTTGCAAATGAACTCTTCATATCTACTTAGAAAAGCTTTTTCGCTAAGTTAGCTGGCTTTAATTATTAGTTAGAACTTTGTATGTTCCTACTGGTAAACACAGCAGAATGAAAAAATTGTAAACCACTGTTCTGCATAAGATAATGATCAAACACAGCAGTGAAGGGCAGATATCCAGAGATAAGAAGGAGTGTTTTGTCTTTGTATTTTAAGGTTCAACGCGCACCTCAGTGTTCAGCGTCACAGAGTCAAGTCTCAGTAAAAATTAAGCTGCTTTTAAAGCATAAATGAATAAAGATATTTCCCTCGTTTCTTTGATTGATTAGATTAGTTAATCTGATGTCATTTGGACAATTACTGCATCATATTCAGCTCCTGTTCTGCTGCAGCCCTCATGTGTGGAACACATTTTCAGTTTATCACTGATCTGTAAACCTCAGAGGAAATTAGACGTCATTACATCCACTTTAGTGATCACATGCAGTCCTTTGGGGAGTCTACAAACTGCTCACAGACTCCAAACTCTCTGTAGTTACTGAAGAGACCCCGTGAGGCTGATAGAAGGTTTTGACAGGTTCTTATCTCTGCAAAGCCACAGTGTGACATCCCAACGTGGCGGTTAATCAGAGCTGATAACGAGTAGCCACTAAGTAGGATTATTAACTTAATCTGTCAGTGGAAGAGCAAACAGATGGGGAGACCAGGCTGCTCTGCTTCTTTAGCGGGAAATACAAACAAATTCATCATTTCACAAATTCAATTTTGAGTCTTGAGGATTCAATCTTTAAATGTTTGGGGATTTTTAAAACTGGACCCTGATTTTACTTATTTTTGAGGTAGAAAACGTGTTGGAATTACTTTGATGCCAGCAGTCGATAAACACAATCCTGCAAACGCATCACTGCGTGTCCTCTGAAAGTTCTTGTTTTTGTCCCTTACAGACTCAGATTGTTATACAAAGTGTCTGACAGCATTACAGAAAGGGTCCCCAGAGAGAGAGAGAGAGATCTAAAAAAAATTTTTATAGCTGTTAAATCACTGTCTTAAAAGCCACCAAACTCCATTGACAAATCCTTAATTTTACCTCGTAGGACAAAGGAGCTGCTGGTTTTGCAGCTTTGATCCGTTAGATTGTTTCAAATTATCTCGAGACTTAAAGATTTTAAATGCTCAGTTAAAATCAGACTCAATATTTGTGAAATGCACAGCAACAGGAACAAACTCCCTGATCAAGGCAGCGGGGAATAAAAAGCGATGGAAAGGAGCGCTTTAGGAACTGTTTCGCGTTTGAGAAAAGGATCTTTACTCTTCTAAAGAAAGTGGATTTCTCTCTGCTTTGTTGTCAGACACTTAGAATAATAATCTGAGCATGTTGTTTATGTTCCAGTTTTGCTTCTGCCAACCCAAACAGTCTTTTGGAACCCCAGAAATGAGGCCTAGTTTGAAACTGACTCTTTAACAAGTCCCACAGGGTGGCTAAAAATCCAAAGAACCACTCTTGATGTTCATTGGGATGCAGCGAGTGTATGTGAGTGTCTTTATAACTGGGAATACTTTGCAGTCTGGTGACTTTTACAGCAGTTTTAGCCTTTGATTATACGATGAACCTGTTCGATAAATCCCAGCTTCTGATGGGAAAACCCTCAAACTTTGGAGAATCAGGGCTTTTATTTTTTAAGGACAGAGGTCGGTCCCTGTTCGTACCTGGACTCTGGCCTCAGTGAGGTTGACGCGGCGGGCCAGGTCCTCCCTGACGAAGGCGTCGGGGTAGTGGGTCCTCTCAAACACTCTCTCCAGAGCCTGCAGCTGGCTGCTGTTGAAGGTGGTCCTGTTCCTGCGCTGCTTCCTCTTCTTCTTCTCCTCTGTGTTCATCTGTTCATCTGCAAGAAGAAGAAGAAGAAGAAGAAGGAGTGATGTTAGAGGTAAGGTCACTCTGCTGGGGGAGAGTTTTGAAGCTTTGTGTCAGAGCACATCAAGTTTTAATAATAAATAAATCTCCTGCTTCTGTTGCTGCTGCAGGCTGCTCTGTTTGTGCCTCCATCAGAACATGAAATATCAACAGAGCTGCACATCAACACTGACTGTCATCCAAGTTATCAAGGAACCCCATGACTTAACATGTGATAAATTGTTGTTTTGGTCTTACAGTTCAATAAAAGATGTCTTATAATCATTTGAAATGTCGTTTTTCAGAGGCAGATTTTTTAAAACACAGAAATGAGAAGCACTGAAAATAGGAGAGTGCATCCTGAGAAACGATGCAGGAGTTAGAGGTTAAACAGCCTGATCATGCACTCCAAATCAAATCATATCAATCCACGCTAAGGAGTCCGGCTCATTTCACCTCTGCCTGTTGACACTGTGGCAGAAATATTAGCTTACCTTAGTATTCTTAATTTGTAAACAATACGGAAAATCTTGTTGATATTATTTTTTATTTATTTGGAGAGCACAACACTTTGAGGGTTAAACAGGGGAGAGGGGAGGGGAAAGGTTAAAGGAGACGAGGAACTGAGTGACAGAGCCAACTGAAGAAAACAGACACGAAGCAAATGCTATCAGATCACAGTGTGAGCTTTGGCAGAGTCACAGGACTAGTTAAGGAGAAATGGACAAGAGACTTTTAGAGCTGTAGGATAGAAGACCTTCATCAGGTGTTGCCGTCATTTCATACATGAGCTCAAAACACCAACAGAAAAACGCTAATGTTTTTGCTTTAACATAAATGAACATGATTAGTTTAATGTCAACTCAATATTTTGTGTCAAGTTGTTAAGTCTTAAGCTGGCAGCCAGGTAAATAAATGGGATTATGTATAGCTGACGAGACCCCTCTGCTTCACCTCAGGGTCCTGCTCATCCTGTCAGGATTCTAATCCACGTAACCACCCGCCCACTATACTTTATCCCGTGCATTATGTCTGGATTCCAAGATTACATTTCAATCAATGTTTCTACACATAAACTGTTAACCTGTAAACACCTGAAGCATGTTGAAATTTCACAGGTCGTATTTCTTATTTTAAAAGAAAGCAGTGAAAATAAAAAAGCAGTCTTTTGTTGCTTTGTGTAAATTCAGCAAAATTTTAAAGAGATAAGAGCCGTCTTCACTGTTGTGGAAAATGCAACGGAAAAATAACTCTGCAGTGACATCTTTTCCAGAAACACTTGCCAGTCTTTGTTTCAGCTGCTGGAAAATTATATCACAGTTGAATTATTGTATGCCAGCTTGGATTGTTATAGGCACCAGAGATGCAGTAACATCGACCTCCAATGCTTTGGTGTAGAGGCCGAAATATCAGATATGAAACCAGGGCAACCACCTGCAAGGACGGATAAAGATCTGTATTCAGAACCCATCCCTTGCTTTCTGTACTGTATCAAACAAATACTTAAAAAATAAACCAAATTTAATGAAACAGACCCTCTCTGTCAGAGATGAATTATGATTTGTTTCACCTTCCCTGCTCCGTGAACGAGCTCTAACTGTGCAGCCGGAAAAATCAGTGTTGGTGTTTGTGGCTCCACAACAAGACCGCAAAATAACACTTTCACACGGTGGAGAAAGACTGTGATCATCATGCTCCTGCCTAATTACACACACACACACACACACACACACACACACACACACACACACACACACACACACACACACACACACACACACAAAGAAGCAGGTGGGCGATAACTTCGTATTTAAGTGCTCTGAGACTTTCAGAGGAAATTGTTTTTTCGAGTGAACTAATTTTAACAGATTTTACACTGAACATAAAAAAAACCAGGTAAAATAAAAAAAAATATCAAACTCTTGCAAAAATATAAAAATAAATGTTTTGCATCATGGCGACTTTAAGACAATCAGCAAGGTGGAAAAAATGTTTTGTCTTCCTTTTTTTGGGCCTTTTGCAATGCCTACTTTCGTGTTGTCTGAAGTTGAATATTTTGGTCTAAGTGTCCTTTGTTTGCATGTAAAAAAGTCAGCGGTGGAGGTAGAATGTGGATGTTAGCATGCAGCAGAAATATAGCATGTGACATTATCCTTTTAGGATAATTGTGAATAAACCTAATTCATCAACAGGTTTGCTGTCATGCAGTCACACACACCCCATTCATTAATCTGATCAGAAACTTAAGCTCCAATCTGACTCTACAATGACAAGTTAACTGACTACAGCTCAGCCAGGAATGTTCAGGTTCATCACCAGTGCATTTACAAATAGAAGAAATCTGTCACAGAGTTTATCTCATCTGATTCAGGTGGACAGTACGAGTACTGCTGCTCACATGATTTCTACTTTTCTATTCTTTGTTTCATGCATCAAAAACACAGAGACAAAGTGTGTGTGAGCGTATTTGACAATACACCTGATTCTGATTCTAGATTCATGTTTTGTCTCTAATTAAAAGTAGATTCTGATGCAGAACAGTCGTGTATGCATAAAATCAGAAACTGGTCTGATTCATTGTTGAATTTTTCTTTACTTTAGAATTATTTAAACATTTGGAAGTATTTTTTTCATGATCCTTAAACTTCAGTGACTGATGTGAATCCTCCATGAATCACTGTCAGGTGAAAATTAGAGGATTTAGAAAATTTCAACTACCATGAATCATGTCCATGAAAGAAAGACTTTAGATATGATCTAACAATGAATAATATTACAGTTTTAATCATCGAAACTTTAGTCTCAAATAATACAACTTTTTCTCGGTTATTGATTCAACTTCATTTTTAAAAAATGCCCAGGAAGTCTAAAACAATTTCAGTTTTTTCACCAATAAAGAAGCTCTCTGATCTAAAAAACGTGAAGAAAATGGGTTATAATTTCAATTTTTGGGGGCTTTCATTACAGCCAAATTGGTAAATATTCACATGAATAACAATTTCACACACACACACACACACACACACACACACACACACACACACACACACACACACACACACACACACACACACACACACACACACACACACCCTGTTGTCTAATTAGACCCCCACCTCCTTACCCCCTGCAGTTTGATCCAATCAGGAGCCAGCTGAGAGCAAACTGACAGTTAATCTGTTAATCTGTTAACCAGGTTAAAGTATCCACTCAGAGAGAGCGCTCAAACAAATATCTGTTACTGTGTTTATTTCAAATACTTTACTTTGACAGCTGTTTGACTAAAAAGTGATCTCTCCTGCTTTTTTAACACACTCAAAGTTTGACCAGAGAAGATTAAAGGAAAGAATTCCTCACTCTCATGACCGATCATTTTGTGATCTTCCTGATTTAAATCCAGGTCTTGAGTCAGAGTGTCACTGCAGATAAAATTGTGTACAACGCGGCAGACTAAAGAGAATACAATCAAAAACTAAATCTGTATATTTCACCTCAAGAGGTTTATCATTATAGTGCTACAGTGATGGCCGTAAAATGTTGAAAGATCATTGATATGATTGATTCACTTTATGCAGATGATATAATTATTATCTTTTTTTAATTTCTCAAAACATACTTAAAGTAAATTCTTCAATTCGATTCATCCAGACGGAGACTTTTAAAAACAAATCTGTATGTTTTTGTTCTTTATATTTTGTTTTGCATTTTTTCTTTTTATTGTAAAAGTTTTATATCAAGAAAAATTAATAAATTATTTAGTTTACAGGTAATTTTCCATCTTTCTCTTGCTCTCTCTGACTCTGCAAATACATTTTTTGACTATTTAAGTTTCTCTTTCTGATCCTGTGTTATAATAATTAAAATATAGTAAACACGTTTTAATGAAGCTTATATCTGCTAAAAAAAATACTTGAATTGAGGTCTTAAGGTTGTATATTCTTACTTTTACGTGTTAATTTATTCAACATTACGTCTACTTGCATTTTGCTACATGCAGAAACTAAGTTACGCCTTAAGATCCCAAAGTGTCCTCTCTGAATAAAGCAGAAAATAATTAAAGAAAGGTAAAAATCTTTGCTCTGTGTGCTCAGACCTGTGATAAAGCCACCTCTCAAGGTGTAGCGTTATCGTATTGTGAGTCCAAGCTCTTCTGAAAGCTCATGGTGGAACATTAACACCGTTTTTTCCTCCCAAAATCTCCCCTCACACTCTCACGTCTCTCCGCCCTGTTTCCTCTCAGAGTTTATTGTCCGCACAGTTTGGGTTTTCTCTGGTGAAGCGGGCTGCATGCAGAGGATGTTTGCAGAGGACTCAGACCCAGTAAAGCTCGGCTGTAAACGCTGAAGGCTGCCGCACCAGAGACCGCGCATACTTTCTCCCCCTCTCTAAAAACAGCCGCTTTACAGGCACGAGGTTCAATCGAAAATCATGACGCATGTCATTAGACTGTATGAAGAGGAGGCAGCTGTGAGGAGATTCATGCTTATTTTAATTAGTTATTAAATCATAAATATGACATGTGTGCTGAGTTTAAGAATGACTGACTTTTAAGAGTGCTTTAGAGTCAATTCAACAGCATGATTTATGACGTTTATTACAACAAATATGATGATTTATTATTGATTAGGTGCAGATGTTTCTTTTGGTGTTGGTGTTGATACCAAAAAGTTAAAGCTGTATACCTTTAGAGGCCTATTAGTACTTCCACCTATAATAAGCAATAGCCTGTTATATCAATATTTAATTTATTACTTTGTGCATTATTGTTGTAGCCTATAGATATTACTGTTGTTACTGTCATTTATTTTTTTAACACATAGCCAGGCAATACCTGTACAAATGTAAATTCTATTTTAATATGAATTTTATTCAATTTAGGTTACCATCCTTGTTAAAAGTTTTATTTTTGTAAAGCAGTTGCTGGTCCCGATGGAGGGAGAGACATGTGCAATGTGCTAAAAACTAATGGCAGAAATTAAAACACTTTCTGTTTCCTCTTGTCTGTCCTCAGTAAATAGGATAGTATTCATTTTTGAATATATAGGATGTATGTCCTATCATTTAGCTCTGTGTAGGAAGGCCAGTTCTGGAATTGACGGACATTTTTATCTGGTCCGTGAAATACTCTCGTATAATTTACACGTTTAGTATATATATATGTATATTTTATCAGAAGTTAATTGAGATTAAACCCTGACTTTATGACGCTCATCGTCCCTGAAGTTTTACGTCGAGTGCTACAACAAAATACGTCAAACGTAAAACATCTCCTTTGTTTTCTCCGGGAGGACCAGCCTCGGTGAAACGGTTTCAAGTCAACATAAAACAGTTTATCAACGCCATCCTCATCCTCATCCTCATCTTCATCCTCCTCATCGTTCTCCTGCAGCTGCCAGCGAGGCCAACACGTGAAATCACACTGATCTCATTAACAGCTATTAGTCAGTTTGTGTTCCTGCCAACATAATTAGATAGATAAATAGAGTAAGACAAGCTCTTAAAAAAATAATCAACAATTAAAATGTTCCTGTGGTATTTTGCCTAATTGTTTTTACTTCCATTGTGTGTTTGGTTAAAAATACTGAGTAATTATCAAACAGTTTAAAGACAACAGATGTTGTTTACACGTTAATTTCAGTATTGTGGAAAAATACAATGTGGCATTAAAAGGTAACAACACTGGATCTTTTCTCTTTGAATATTTGGAAGCATGTGGTGAATCTATAATAATAAAACAGCACAAATGTGTCACTTATTAAATTAATCATCATTTCCTATACCTTACTGTTTAACCTTAATTAATCGGCATGTCTCTGACTCTCCTCCAAACCAAACCTGACCTGATGAGATGCTGTTTTTTTTTCTGTGATATTTGATTCCGTTCATTGTTGCAGCGAAGACGCGCGCGCTAATTGTGACAAATGGTCACGCTCCGGTTTTGTGAAAGTGTTTGACAGGTCGAAAATAACCGAGAATTAACGACCTGACCCGAGCCACTTCCTCCTGCATATTTCTCACACCGATTTTTAGCCTTTAAAAAATAACAAAAACACTCATTAAAGCCATCAACGGCACTGAGAGGAGAAGAAGAGGTGGAGGAGGAGGAGGAGGAGGAGAAGGGAGGGATAGTTTATTTACTCTCTCAATGGAGCGAGCTGCGGGTTTTTTGCGGCGAGTTTATCTAAGTTTGAGGCAACTTCCAACAACGCAACCCGGCTTTTATTCACTGCAGTGAAAGTGGAGATATAAGCCCGGATCATCATTTCGACCTTACCGGAGTCTCACTGATCAGTTCCCCCTTGTTGGCTCACTGAACTCGGCCTAATTTTTGCGCACGCTCCGAGGAGGCAGGAAAAAATGGAATTGATTTTAATTAGAAATAGTTCAACAAATTTTGATCATCCATCTTTAACACACGTGGCAAAGTCATCATGTGACCCACTCTTGAATAAATGTCGATTAATTTGAACTCAGTCCTTGAAATAAAAAAGATCAAAACCCAGAGCGGACACTAAACGTGGCCTCATTTAGCTCAAGTGAAAAGAGATTTATGACCCCTGAGTTTGTCTCGTAAGGTTCCCCCACTGACCATGTCCACCAACATCACCATACCTCACTGACATCAAAGTGTTAATGGTAAATTAATGGCCCTTTTGAGGGGGAGGCCGTCAGGGATGATGCATTGCCAAAACTCACTAAAGGATTCCTTCCATGCACGCGGCTGCTTTCCGCGGAGCTCCATTCATGTGCTCAGCACGCGGACACACGCCAGAACATGATGAAAACAAATGACTTTCAGCCTGTCATTAAGACTACTTTTGGGTGAGATTTTCCAGAGATCGAGCCTGATAGCGTGAGATTCTCACATCTGCACCCAGCGAGGAGGAGGAGGAGGAGGAGGAGGGGGGATTTTAATTTTCTTCTGATGAGTTTAAAACTAGATTTTGAACTTTTCCACTCAGCTCCAGAATCCTGAAGGTCTGCGTTTCACTTACTCTCCTGCTGGGTCGTGTCGCTCCCGCTGGTCAGCCCCGGGGACTCCAGCATATTCCTCCCCGCCTCCCCGACGCTCTCGTCAGCCTGGCTGCCCACCATTTCCCCGGCTTCTTCCAGATCCAACAGGTGGCTGACCGAGAAGTTCTTTTTGGCTTGCAGGTTGTCCAGGTTAGACGTGATCGGACTCTCCAGGCGGTTTGATATCGTGGCTTGCCTGTCCATTACATGTGCATAGCTAGAAGTCATGACGCAAGAGGGGAGCAGCGGGGAAAACGGAGCGGCAAGAAGAAGAGAGAGAAAAAAACAAGAAAAGTGAGGCGAAAAGTTCCTCCGTGCATGCAGGGCGCACAAGCAGCAGCGCCTCCGAGAGCAAAATAGAGAGAGAGACCCGGGTCTTCCGAGCAGAAGGCGGGCTTGTTCACATCCAGATCGGCCACGGATGACTCAGACAAACTTCAGCAGAGTTTTCTCCTCGCCTGTTTTTTCCAGATCAAACTTCCAAAAGCCAATCCATCCAGCGGCGCGCGCAAACAAAATGTAGAGTATTTCAGCTCGTCCTGCTGCCTGAGCGCGAGAGAAGTCCTCTGAGAAGAAGAAGAATTAGAAGCTCTCTTTCCACCCTGTCTGAGTCACTTCTGGGCAGCAAAATCTGCTGCTGAGGATGATGATGATGGCGACCAGATGCGCAAAGCTCCGTGTGTGCGCAAAGCTTGCTCAGCGGCAGCTAGGCGCGAGGAGGCAGGACGTTACTGCCGCACCTCCAGGCTACACACCCTGTAGTCTCTCTCTCTCTCTCTCTCTCTCTCTCTCTCTCTCTCTCTCTCTCTCTCTCTCTCTCTCTCTCTCACACACACTCACTCTCTCACTCTCTCTCACTCTAATTACGTGGCAATGCCTTCATGTTGTGAGTGACGTTTCACAGGCCCCCACTGAGAGCTCCCTCCTCCCTCTCTCTCCCAGAAACATCCCCATCAGCACCATCAACACTCGGGTTTGGCCTGTTTTTGTTGCCTTGGCTGGCAAACCTCACAGCCTAATGAGTGTGTTTGGTGGGTGTGTGTGTGGGTGCAGGGGGACACGCCGCTGTTATCGCTGCATGTGTGTGTTGATAAACTCACTCAGAGTGTCCTGCGGTCTGCCACCAAATAAATCAGCTCTAACCCGTGCCAGCCAGTGTACCCACAGACCTGCCCACAGGAGCTGAAGCGGAGATGTCATGAGGGCAGAGGGCAAAACTTTAAATAATAAATCCGTTATCTTAAGTGAAGACAAAATCGAGTCACAATTGGAAACTACAAAACGTAAACGTAAGAAAATTTGTAAAAGAAAGAAACGGGCTTGGCCTATCAGTATACAGAACCTTCAACCTGCGTTACTCCTGCTGGCCAACAGGTTGTGTTTTCTATGATTACGATACAAAGTAGGATTGTATAGAGGTCTATGAGACACATGGTCCTCCCTCTCGGCGGATTTATTCCCTCATTAAGAAAAGGTTTATGATCTCAATCTTTAGTTTCAAGTCTTCATCAATACAGCATGATGTTCATTTAGTCAATTATGGCCAAATTTGAGGCAGGGGAGGAGTTAGGGCGGGGCTACCCTTGGTTGACATGTACCATTGAACCTGAAAACATCTTTTCTAGTGTTTGGTTGTTCTTTAAGACTCTCTGAGGAGTCTGCCACTAATTTTTTCCAACAATGCTGTCGTTTAATGGCTGTTTTCAGCCAGCCAAAATCAGAATTAGATTTAATATGGCATGTCCCAGTTCAGGGGCTGCATCTGAAAACCAGTTGCATCACAGCGGCCTGGCGAAGGCTGTTCACACAAAGAGCTAGCGTGTCAAATCATATCAGTGTTTGTTCAGATGGTTTAAAGAGCATATTGGGTAGCTAAATAATCTTAGTGCAGTAAAAGGTCTGAGTTCAATTAAGGCACATTTCCTTCCCTGAAATTGTGGAAACAACCATAAAACATGCTGAGTTCACACAAAGGTAAAAACTGACCTTTATTGGAACTTCTGATGCAGACAGTTCAGGTGTTGCGCCTCCAAGCCTGAATAGAGAGAAACAAGATTTTTGTTGATGACATTTAAAGCTGCACATTCATCTCTGAACAAGCTTGGATTAAAAAAAAACTCACTTCCAACCACAGCACTAATTGCTTTGATTGTATTGTCTACTGCACTTCATTTATTAGATACCTGCTGGTCAGATGTGTTAAAAGTATATATAAATACATAAACTATAATAAACTGTTATGAAACAAACTGATCTAATCGCTGATTCATAACCTTTGCAAAAAAAACGAGCTTCCAGTAAAGTCATCAAAATAAGCTTCAGCTTTACCAGCTGAAATGTTGAAGTGATAAAAACTTTAGTGGAAACAACAACTGCAGTGACCATTTGTCTGAAAACTGAAAATCAAGTTTCAATCAAACATAATCAAAAGGCCACTGATGTCTTGACGTTTCTTACGTTATATTGTCTCCTAAGCAAGAGAGCAAACAGAAGAACAAAGAAAACCACTGCTGCTGCTGCTGCCTTTCTTATGGTGGTTTAAAAAACACAACATAGGCCACCCCGGTGCACGCTGGTCCTCTAACTCCCTACTTACCTATGTATTATCAGGAGCACCAAGTGTTACCGAATTACCAAACTACATAAAAATACTGATCATGCAAAAATTTGATATGCATAAAAGTATAACTAGCAAAAAGTTTCCCGAACAATCTAATCAGAACAATGAAAACATCCAGAAAAATCAAACAACTCATACTGACTAGTACTTGTAAACTAAATACACGACTCAATACTAAAAACAAACACAGCTCCTACAATAATGGTTCAATAATATAACATATATTATTTGGAATGGTTAAGTCTGTGTCTGGGTGCTTTTACCTCTTAAGTTCCTCTTTATGTTAATAGTTGGAGCCAAAATGAAGATATAATCCGAATGTAAGTAAATGCATCGACGTATCTTAAATGATGATACTTCTTTCTCTGAGTTAAAGAGGCGTCCTCAAACCAGTTCCTAACTCTTCCCTCAGCAGCCTTTTAAATGAAGTTAAAGTTTTGTCTCAGCTTTCTGTTTAACAGACATTAGCCGGATGAGTATTTCATTAAGGTATTTTTTTTAACTAAAGGGAGGGTGGAGACCAAACTTTTGCAACAAGAAGAGTGGATATCAGACTAAAATATTCCCGGTTTCATTGTGTTGATGCTTGAAACATCTATATAATTCTGGTCTGTTAGTCATCACCACCCTGCAGAGATTAAGTGGTACATTTTGTTTAAAATGAGCCCCTGCAGCTCTTCAGATGTAAACTTACAGCTAAATTGGCCGCTTTACTTCTCACAGGTGTCTGATCTGCAGGTAGACGCTCAGCTAATCAGAGCTGGATTAGAGACTGGACTGTCTGGGAAGTCCCCCAAACCAAACTGGAGACTTCGGGGGATTTTCATACTGTCATTTCAAGAAGGGAGAGAAAAGACAGAAAATAGAACAGACTTTCCAAACGTGGACAAAGTGAGGCCTCACAGAGCTGTGAAGACATTTCTAGAGAACATTTCAGATTTGAGTGAAATTCTGGATACTCTGAACTCTTAGAAAACACTTCAAAGAAACACATTGGAGGAGGAAAATCGCTTGGTGATTCAACTACAACAATCATGACATGTGAGAGGGTCATAATCGTCCAAAATGTACAAACTGAATCTGCAAAGAAACCAACACCTCCAGCTGTAAGATCAATGCAGTAAAGAGACGCTCTGACTTGTGGGAGAAGTGCTTTTAAACTTTAACCAAGCTACTTTCCACCTCAGTGTTTCATCTAGTGGAGTTGGATTGGAGGAGTTGGATGTTTGAGGTGATGTGGGGGAGGGTTTTTTTAGAGGGGGGGAGTTCATGTGTTCAGATGGCAGCAGTGGACTCTGGGCTCCGAGTTGCCATAGACATCCCATAGCTTCAAGCCCCCTGATCTGGGAAAATAATACTTGATGCCATCAAAGGGACGAAGGGATTGAATCCAGATGTTGCTCTCTCGTTCTTTCCATGTATTTAATGAAGGCGCAGGGATAGAGTAGACTTTTTCATCATTAGTTTTCCCTCCAGATTCTCTTTTCCTGCCTACAAGTCCTTTCTGGTGCCAGCTAGGGCAGAAAAAGAAGGAGAAAAAAAGGCCTCCCCGCGTCTCAGACTCTCAGTCTTCTCCTGCAGGGCCCCTCGGCTTTGTTCAGACTCGATGTGAAAGTGGCCTGTTTGCTCGGGCTGCTACAGTTTGTCTGTGGCGAATGGAAACGTCCAAACATCTCTGAGAGGAAAACGCCATCCTGCAGAGCTGACGTTAGCAGGCAGTGGTCGAGGAGGAGAATGAAACTGGCTCAGGCGCATCAGGAGGAGGAACAGACTTGTAATTGGGGTTGATTTCAGAGAGACAATAATTCCCTTTTCTTCAAGTTTATAAAGTTGCAGTGCTTTTCTCTGGTACCTCCAAAGTACTGGCAGCTTTTTGTGCTTGTCTGTTGTTTAAAGATCTACATAATGTTCATGTTTTATTAACTGAACCTGAAAAGAAATCTCTAACTCCAACTGAAAGATGATAAATATTTAGCAGTAAACAGAATGTCTGTTGAGTTTATGTGCTACAAACATCTGAGTATCATTAAATTACTCAAACATGAACTCATATTCAAACACAATGAAATCAAGTCTAGTTGGATTATTTGTGAGGCACTTTCAAAATCAACAAAGCTGCAGGATAACAATCAGATAAACATGCAAACATTTCTATTAGAAATACATGAATTAACAATTAGAATAATGACAAAAGCAGAGGATATTACAGCGCATTAATTGGTAGATTACATATTCATCTTCAGGATGAACTTCTAAAGATTTAGTCATACATTCAGACTCTCCTCATAAAGGCAGAAATTATGGATTTATGTTGGAGGAATTTGACAGAATCTGAATATGGCTGAGGAACTGAGAGGAACATGAGATTAAAATGCATACAGTGCAATCAGAGCGTCCCTGGTTGCTTTTTCTCTTTACAACTCCTGCAGCGCAAGCCTTTCCCTGCCCAGAGACAAAGAGAGGTCATAAATACTCATAGAATATAAATGTAAAAACAGAAACACGGAAAGAGAAACTAACGTGGATCTGTCCTTTAGAACTTTGTGTCTGATTTAAGATGAAATACACACATTAGATTGATAAACATGAGCTGACTGTGAGGAGGATTCTCAGCGCTACGTGACCATTTTGTCCTAAATTCTGGATCAAATCTTGCAGCTTGTTGGATATTTTGTAGCTGATGTGTTTCTAATCCTGAGTCTTGAATGGTGAAGCTGTGAATGAAAGTCATTTAAATTTGCTGCAACTTTATTTAATATTTGTTGAGCTTTTACTCTTCTTCTGACCCCAATAACATAATTTGCACTTTTATTCTTCTTCTCCAGTTTACTGTATAATTCAAGAGTAAAGTACACATTTTCATTTTTTCATCTGCTGCAGATTACACGATGCATTGATGCGAATACTTCAGTATTTACAGTTAATAAAGATTTTAAATGGAAGACTTTCACATGCAGCATTTCCAAAACGTACATCAGAATCTCAATGCATCCTGCAGCACTGCTCATTCTGCTGATTCTAGTTCTGCACTGATGTTTCTGCTTATTAGAAAACAGAGGGCCATCATAACATCAATAATCACATCAATCTGCAGGGAGAAACATAATTTCAGTGTTTGAATGCACAAAATAAAAACATGCACAGCTGCCTCACAGACTGCAGTGATTCAGGAGAAACTGGAACGGCTGAATATTCTCACTGTATGCAGCATGATCATAAAAATAATGTAGGACATGAAGCTAAAAAGCATGCATGAGTATATGCACACAGATCAGCACGTTGTCCTGTGTTTCTAAATTGAACCATTTGCATGTGATTTTGTAATAAAGCATTAAAGTTCAGTTTCTTTCCTGTAACAAAGTATTACGAGTGTTTTTAACGTCCACATCTAAAGCAGCAGTGTGTGATCAGAGTTACACTCGTAAGTCTGAGTCTGACAGCAGGTTCTGGGCGCTTAAAGGTTCTTACATTTAGATAAAGTGCACCACATAAATCTCTCCAACTGATCCTGGAGTAATAATCGACTAAATACTGGAATCATCATAAACGAAAGCAGAGCTTCTCTGGACTGGTTTGGAACTGAAGTCTTGGAACTGTAAAAACGTTGACTCATGCAGGGACTAACGGGGAGCTGAACTGGGATCATTATGGTCTGTACTGGTTCTGAGGGGTTTGTGGGTGGTACCTGAGCGGTGCTGAACTCACAGGAACCTGCTGACCCTCTGAGAGCCGAGTGGAGCTTAATGAGGACGAGTGAGCGAGCTGGTGAACGCTTGAAAGAGTGCATGATATTTGTGCCTGTTATAAAAGAACAGGTTGTTTATAGTGAAACAGGTGATAGCTCTTAGTTTCAGTACTTTATGACATTTCAGAAGCATGTTGTGTACTAATTCATCTGACAGACTGAGATCTCTTCATATCACACAATGATGCTATTTTTATGCATTAATCTTTATTTTAGTGCTAATATCTCAGACATGCCAACTTTTTATGGTTGAAGAGAAATTTTAAACTGATTGTAGAGTGTAAATAAATATGAATATAATAAAGTGTAATCTCAGTATTTCTGGTTTTGGACACTGCACTTTTTTTCCTCTGCTATATTTTTCCTGGTAGCTGCAGCTACAGTACATTGTATGAACATAAATGATGTGTAAATAATGCACAGCACATAATGATTTACTTTACAATAAATGCAGGCTGTTTCTTTAATTGCTCGTTGATTTCAGGTCACTATGACTATTTGTGATCAGTTGTTGTGGCTCAGTCAATAATCAGTGAAGTTGTGTTAACTCAGTTACTTTCAACATGAATTAATATCAAGTTAGCCACCCTTCCAAACTTATATATATTTAAATAATTGTATTTATGTATCTATTTATGTTCAAACATGACAAGTTTCATTACAACCCAGAAAACATATTTGTAAAAGAACAGGTGTGTGTCAGCGGGAGACTCTGGCTAATTTGATTATCTGTAATCTAGTGATAACTACAGAAACTCACAAAGCATCCTGCATTAATGCGACATAAACCACCGTGTAGAATTGCAGAATTACTCGCATTATTTTTACTGTCACTGTAAAGAGTGAGCAGAGCAGTTAATGCACTTTTTCTCATTTGTTTGACTGAGATTGAGATTATTTCAAAATTGATAAATATATATGTCCAACAAGTCAACTCTTCATCAGATGTTTAAACATGATCATAAAACTACTTGTTTACAGAGATTTTTTTATAGCCATATAGGTGGACAGTTTTTTTTTTCATTACACCCCATCTCAGAGTGTTCATCTGTCTGAAATGACTCATTACCTCTAATAGACAAAGTTATAAAGTGGAAATCTTAACTACTGCACTAATCATGCTGCCTGTCTGCAGATCAATTATAAAACATGTGATTATGGTCATAAGACAGCATACAACCCTGTGTTTACTGAAATGAGAAACACACATAGAACCTCATTTAAAAGCTCTCAGTGCATCAGTGTTTATGGTGCAGTAATGCAGGGTATTCAAATCTGATTATATTTAAAGTTAAGTTTTAAATGTATGACTTGACTTGATTATTTCTCACCAGGCCTGCCAATCAAAATGACGCATCCAAGTTTAATTTTCATCACCATGTTAATGTGTTTGTATTTGTTTACTTTCTCTGT
Source organism: Notolabrus celidotus (assembly GCF_009762535.1). Classification (NCBI taxonomy): domain Eukaryota; kingdom Metazoa; phylum Chordata; class Actinopteri; order Labriformes; family Labridae; genus Notolabrus; species Notolabrus celidotus. The sequence goes on along the minus strand of NC_048273.1, from coordinate 23,263,504 downwards.
GTGAGCTCAGTCCCTCGGTGCAGTCCTGTCCTCAGGCCGAAGAGGACGACGATGATGATGATGATGAAGGTCCCGGGCCGCCGCCGCTGCCCGATGACCTCTGGTGCTGATTGGAGCGGAGCTTTGGCCCCTGTCCGGTCTGATTTCCTTAATTGGAGTTGAATGGCCTCCTCGTTGACTCCTGACTTCCTGAGCAGAGGAGCACGCGCTGCAGACACGCTCCCTGTGCGCTGCGCTGATTGCAGCGCTGCACCGGGACTCTTGCAGGGAGCGAGTTGCAAATAATACACACACACACACACGCACACACACACACGCACATGCACACACGCACACACACGCACACGCACACACAAAGACACACACTCTGATTACAGTGCTCACAGGGGGCAGAGGAGTCTGGATCAAAACGGAACCGGAGAAATTGTATGACCTGTTGGAGGAAACACGAGTTTTATCTTGTGCTTCTCAGTAAACAGTCAACACAACAATGAAGTGTTATGAATATAAAGCTTTAGATTTTCGGTGCTCTGAAGTGTGTCCGCGTTCGGCTACTGCTTAATTAAAATTATGACCTCCTTATATTTATTTCATGCCTTTGTTTACTTGTATTTAACCACATTTTAGAGGGTTAACTTTTTATTCCTCCGCATTACAGCTGTTGTTACTTTGCAGATTTTACACACAGAACATGTGATCAGTCAATAAAACATGATGAACTGTTTTAGATTACAGCAAACGACCCAACAGCATGTAGAGTAGTTAAAATAAATAATATGATAAGACTGACAGGAAACATTCTGCAGAATAAATACTCCAACTTTTGGGTATATTTTGCGTAATTTTACACTTACTTCAGTTGACTTTTGAATGCACGAGTTTTACTTATAGTGGGTGATAATTACACATATGTGTTGCAGCGTTTTGTTAAATGTTTAAATCCTTAAAGTAACTGAAAACTCTCTTAAGGAAGCTCAGGAAGAAGCAGCTGAAATGCACCCAGGTTAAACTTATTCTGTTATGAGTGTAACAAATAGAGACAGAAGTGAGAGTACGTTTCTGTCAAACTATAAGATTGTACCTATTTACCCCCCTTCCCTGACCCCACGGTATGGGCCTTTCTGAGGGCCAGAGGGGGGCATGTAGAATGTTCCCAGCAGGAAATGACATGCACCTTTATTTTAAATATTATGGTAACACCAGCTCACTTTTGGACATAAAATTAAAATTAAAAGTCCAGAAAACAGGTTTTACTCCTAATTTATTTATTTATTTATTTATTTAAGGTGCATTTGAACGTGCCAGTTTAAAAAAAATGCCCATCAGTTTAACAAATTGACATTTTCTACGCAGATTTGTGCCTATGATAAAATGCTTATGCACTTACAATGTTAATTAAGCTACTAAATTATATTAGGCCTACTCACTGTTTAACATATTTCATCCTTCATTTATGCTGCTTTAAGTGTCTTTTCTTACATGAAATATATTAAAGAAAATTATCCAAACACATTTGTTTGATAAGGAACATCATCATACTTTTAAAAATGTATTAGTAAAAAAGAGAGTGAATCTCCCATGCACACATGGCACGTGTAAATGTTGCGCTGTTATTCACTGAGCTAAATCTCAACTTATTTATTGCACAATATTGTAACATTTTTATAGATCTGTCTTGACAAATATTTTTTTGGGACCAATAATAAACAATTTAAGTATAAGATAATTTGTCGTCAGTGTATCCACTGCTCTGACTGTAAACGCTCGTGCTGTTCAGACATAAAACACCAATCTGCTCCTGATTAAAACACTGCAGTTTATACACACACACACGTGCACGCACGCACATACACACACGCGCGCGCGCGTGACAGAGAGAGTGAGAGGCCGTGTGAAATTAATGCACATCATTACAAACCCCCAAAAACCGCGAGAGGAGGCTAAAGCTCAAAGTTTGGACACGTGACATACACCAGTCAATCAATCGATTAATCGGTTAGTGGTCTGACGTTGTTGGGCTTCGGTTCAGTCGGAAGGTTTGGCTCATTTTATATTCTAACTTATGATGAATAATATTTAATGTAGCATTGTTGAATACATTCTTACCATTTTTATTTTACCACTAAGACACATCTGTGCTCAATTTCAGTTGAACTGATTATTCTGTTAAAATGAACATTTGAGCAGCTTCACGTCATGAGGCCAAATCACAGTGATGTTTCTTTAATTGAAAAAAATGCTGTTTATTGTTCATACCCATATATCTTTCTGGAGGGGATTGGGTCCAAATTGAAAAATGTTTGACTTTGTATGTTAACATTAATTTAATGATACAGATATTTTTTTACGATAACGTGATTTAAATGTATTTTTTTTGCTCTTTCCTTATTCTGATAACATTTGATTTTACCTTGATATCATGCATCAGAATTTCAACTCTTGAAACATGAACTTTAAAAATATCAGATTAGTGACTTTATATCTAAAATTCCTTAAAATTAAGATTCCTTAAACTTTGCCTTTGGCTTTAGTCAAGTTGCTATAGTTTGACTTTAATCTCACGTGTGTGTCTAAATTCAAGATTTTAGCTTAAATCTCATAGTTTTGAATTCATTTGTTGTTCTTAGATTCTATTTACAATCAAATTTTTGTTTGTCTACTAATGAAGGACTGTCTATTAATTAGTATATAATATAATAAAAAAAGACACCCTGCTTTTTATGGGAGACTGGGTCAAATTTAACATTATTTACAATTTCCTTCATACCACATAATCTAAAATACAGTATTCATATTTTTTAGATTATAAACATATTTATGTGCTCTAATTAATAAAACTATTGTTCTACTCTAAAGAACAAGGACAAAGCTTTGTTTTACATCACTTTAGTGGAAGACGTCAGAATGTTGCATTTGCCCCAGTCTCCCCTAGTTCTGCGTTAAATCTGGCTTTATTAATTGATTCTACATTTAGGGCTACGTCCCCACTACAGAGTTCAAACTCTGTTCTCAAATCAGTTTTTCAAATGACCCCTCATCCTCTACCGTAAAGGGGTCTACCGGTTTTAATGTTTATGCTGCTGCGACAGTAAGTGAAGACTGGGCTCATCAAAAATCGAGACTAATCCGGGCGAGATTTGTAATGAATAGAATGAAAACAAGACTTGATGAAATCAGGTCCACATCGACGGTTCGGATCTGATTGTGACTTCTTCCATCTCCTCCGTCCTGTCGGCCTTCAGTCGGGCTGACAGAGGGTTCAGGGTTCAGCTGCTCCGGAGCTGTAGCTCGGCTCGTGCATGTGCTACTCAGACTTTCTGCACAAAAACCTGGATTTGGAGTTTTTTCCTGTTTCTGTTTTTTTTCTCGGTCTTCTCCGGTTTCAGGGTCTTTCTCGACCTGTCGAGCGACGCCAGCGCCACATAAATCACACTTTACTTTATAAACCCTCCGCTCTCTGAAGTCCGGCCGAGCGCAAAACACACACCGAAACACACACTCACACACAATGCACCACTCCCTGATGGAAATGTATTTGTAATGCAGAAACGATTTGTGCAGTGTGAAGCCCGGCTGGATGCCTTAATCTACGCACTCTAAATCTTCTCGTTTTTCTTTGTCATAATCCAGAGCACATTTCTCCTCAGCAGACTCCCCCCGGCCCCCTCCCCAGGACTGTTTCTGACAGTAATGATTATTATTCCTGTTTAAAGTGAAGCAGTGAGGGGGATCATGTGGACATGTCGGAGGCTTATCATCTTCAGATCAGCTCACAGATCTTTAGTTGCAGAATCTAGCTTTCTAAATAACGTCTCGGTTTAAAGATGAATTGGTTTTGGTATCAGATCAAGAAAAATAAATGTTTTTGTCAGAAGGGGAATAAGAGCTATTCAGATCCTTTTTGACTTCACATTATAAGAACCATAATGTTAAATATAGTCCATAACATATTAATGAACCAAAAGATGACTATATACACATCCTTAAATATTTTCTATTACTCTATTTGATCACTTTTATACTATTATAATGTGGGGTAACAGTATAACTCCAAGCAGAGTTTTCATGTCTATTTGCAAAGATAAAGAGGAATCAAATTTTGATGTATTATAATAGGCTATCTTATTTGTGTAGTGTTGTTTAACTTAATCTTAATTCAAGCACATTTGTTTGACTTGCTTTGTAAAAAATAGCTTCTTAAGACTACAGACATGGGATTTTTTGTTTTCTCAAAGAGCATGCTTATATGTCCTCAAAATCAAGATTCTCAAAGTAAGTCTACAACAGCTCAACTTATATTTCTTCAACCCAGATAAACTGGTTTTATAAACAAGCGTGTAACAAGACAGTGTTTATGTGCATGCTGCTGCACAACTATTACAAAAACTTGCTTTCAGAAAATACCTGAATAAATTGATCTGCGTTCAAAACAAACTGGAATATTTCTGTAACATTTCTTCGATGCAACTCTCATTATTTTATATTTTTCCTCCACAGCCTGGTATCTCTACTCCCAACTTATTCAATCTATTTTTTAAAAACTCACCAAACCGTGCAGCTCCTGCAGCCCAAAACTATTCTGCAACAGATTCAAGGCGGCATGAGCATCGTAGTCCCTTCTTCTCCAACATCTAAACGGACATAGCACGAGGTAATCCTACAAATATGTCTCAGCGCAGAGTTCTCATGTGCGTATTGTCAAAGATAAAGAGGAATTGAAAATTGCCTTATTAACATGCCACTGTACATGGACAACACTGGCCAAACAACTCAGCATCATGCATCAGTGCAAAAGTACATCAAACTTGTGAGTGTATGTACCACAGTACAGGGACGTCTTGACATCCCTGCAAAAAACCTGGAGTGTTTTTTCAGCTGTATTACATTTTTTAAAAGCTTCCTGTGTGCATCATAACAGATTTTAAATTTATGTTTCACTGTTTTTTAAATTTTATTTTACTCACATTACAAAAGGAGTGCTGAGTTTTTAAACATCTTACTGAAATTACTACAAAAAACTCACCCTAGGTAAATTCATTCAGTGCATAAAATTGGAAATTAACCTAATCCTGATGTCAGCATGATGCAGTAAAGTCTTAAGTTTCTAATACTAATTAAGTGCAATTCGAGTATAAAATACATTAAAGTGAAAACACTTGCTTTCATTGAATAAATCTACTTTGAGTTAGGTCTTTGTCACTTGAGTTAACATTTCAGTCATTCTGTGTAATCATCTCTGTAATCTGCTCTGTGGGACTTCAAACGTTGACCTTGGAGTTTCCGTGGGGGACAGAGAGGACGGTGGTCACTCTTCCTCTCTGCTTCTACCTCCCAACTAATTAAAAAAGCTGCTTTTACGACCCTCTCCTTCAGACGGCCAGATGTGACCGGAGTGCTGTAAAATCTCAAAGCACTTTACAGAAACACTTACTGCGCTTTAAAAAACGAGTCGCAGAAAGAGATGAGGGTCCCAGAGCGCTCCCCTGTGTGTGTAAATTCCTGCACAGGACCACGAGCGTCAGTCCTGCGGATACATCTGTATTAAAATGCTGAAATGACAAACATGAGGAAGAAACACAGCAGAGGAAAATACACTCTTTTGCAGTTTATTTTAGTAAAATATCATACTGTAAATCTAAATATCACCTTTTTAAATACAATCCCCTTTTAAATAACTTTATATAAGCATCAGACTTTTGCTTCACAATCATTGAACAGAGAACACAGACTTTGGTCAGGCCCACAGACAAAGTGTAGCATTAGATTATTGTTATATATTATTTTCAACACATTGCTTCATGTGCAGAGAGTCTGCAGAGACACATGCAGCTGAAAGCATCTGTACATACATCAGCAGATATCGTCTTACCGTCAAGGAGGCCCGCTGCTCCGCACTGCACTGACAACACTAGAATTAGCTTTGTGAAACACGAGCCCAGCGCCGGCTAACATGTTCATCTACAACACATGAGACAGCAGGGTTTATGTGCTGGATAGAGATGGATTCATGCTTCGCTGCGTTCCGGGAAGTAAACAGGACCCATCTTTTGTTTGTCGCCACAGAGAGAAGACAATGAAAAACAGTCAGTGTTTGAATTTCTGCTTCCATGATTCACAAACACATGTTTGGAAGAAGAGCTTTTTTTGGAAGCGCACGTAAAACACCAGCGATTGAGGATAATAGTTGTAAGGAATTCTTCTGAATGACTGTAGCTGAGTATGATTGTGTCTGATCCTGCAGGTACACTCACACCGAGGGCTGAGTACCGATACTGTACGATCCTGCAGGATCCACAACCAAAACAACACTTTTCGGATTTCGAGGCTGAAGTTATTTCTTCAGAATTTAGTCTAACTGTTCTTTTAAATTGATAAATCTGGACTGATAAGAGGAAAAAACTGTAATCACATTAGTCCTCATTTGAAATATGTGAAACTTGATGACTCCTGGTATTTGGTGAAAGAGAGCGACCTTGTCCCCGGAACATTTGAATATAGTATACTTTTTAAAAAATCAAAACACTCTGTAGTGATTTTATCCTTCTGTTTCAGCAACTCAAAAGACTTTGGTTTTCCTTGAAGATTCTCGTCTGTGGTTTTGGTCATCTTAACCAAATCCAGGGGGCCTCAGAGTAAAAAGGAAATCCTGTACTTTGTATCCTAAGCATGCACTGAAATACTCTGACGTCCGGACGGCTAATTTGTGCGAAAGTTTAGTAATTACTCAGTTTGTTTTGCTTCAGCCAACAGCAGTGAAACGAGCTGTAACGACTGCAACTGACAGCTCAGTGTTGTTGTTTTAGTTTGCTAGTGTTGTTGCGTGACTGTAGTGTTTTAAGGTGTTTTTCCACTGCAGGAACTTTCCCCCGAACTAGGGACTTCACCCCTGAACTACGTGCGTTTCGACCGAAGGAACCAGGGTCTTAATTTAGTTCAGGAGTAGATAATCTCCCCGTTGAAAAGCCCCTGCTTGAGGGGTATAACTTTTCAAAGGTCCTGGGTATTTCGGTTGAACTCAACGGTGTTTGTGGAGTTTACACAGTTGTTGAAACACAGAGGGAGATCCTGGGAATGCACACTAGTTTAGTTTTTGATTAAGTTTTCAAAATATTATTTAATTTCATTTTATTTTTCTCCATACGTCACTGGCCTGATTTGCACAATCCACCCGGGACTTCAGCCCGCGGTCGAAACGCAGACAACAACAATGGGGGCACAGGAACCTTTTAGTTCCGGGGAAAGTAGTTCTGGGGGCTAAAAGACCCCGGAACTCTTGATCCAAATGCACCTTTACATTGTTAGTTTGGATTCAATGCAGTGCTTTGAACACCTAGCCTAACTAATACAGGCAGTTGCATACCTGCAGCTTCTTTTTTTTGGCACGTTAAAAGACTGTTTTTGTCAGTGTCTGGTAGCACTGATGAAAGAGATGTAACAGTTGTTTCTAGCTGAAAAAATAGACGCATCTTCCTCTTCAAGAAAAACTATCTCCGTCTTTGAGAACAAAAAAGAACTCGTAGAGGATGCAAACTGATCATCAGGCACATTTTCACAGAGAGAAGGTTCTGTTGCTGCCATGACAGGACGTTTAGCTGCTGCTTGCTGAAGAGATGTTCGAGCTATTTCAGGTGTAGACATATTGGAATTTCCCTGGCAGCACATAGGAGAGCACGACTCAAACCCAGACCCCTCCCTGAACATAATCCAGGCAGTGATTATGTTTCCTTCAGAGCATATTATAAAAAAATCTGGAGTTTAAGGTGGTACACTTTGAGGTTCAGCAGTTGGACTGACTTATTTTCGTCTGGTACTCAGCCCTGAAAGTTGCAGCATCACTGCAGAGACATTCGCCCCAACTGACAGTTTCAGATGAACCGTTAATGTTAGTATTTTAGATTGATCTCTACAGTCTAACATGTTTGTTGATGTCCAGATATTTTCACCAGAGCGGATGTATGTGTTGTGTGTCTGTTCTCGGAGCATCAGGAGGCTATGATCTCAGTCTGAACACAGTTTGCTAGTGTTTTACACTGTTGTTCTGTCTTCTTTGGTTCAGTCGTCGACTGATCGTCACCTCCCCTCTCCTCCTTCGCAGTCTCTTCCTCTGCTACTCCACAGTCTTTGGTTGATTGCACTGTTCCCTCCTGATTCTCCACTGAGCCATTACCCTGCGTCTCCACACAGCTTTTCTTCTTCTCGTCCTCCTCCTCCCCTTTCTGCCTCTCCAGCTCCTCCTCCGTGGCCTGAAGCTGCAGCTGCTGCATCAGCTCCTCCAGCTTGTGAGCTTTACGCAGCTCGTTCTGCTGGATGATGGCACAGAGGTGCTCCGTCAGCTGCTCCTTCACCTCAGTCTTCTTGTGCAGATCCAGCTTGGCCATCACGTACTCCACCTCGGCCTTCTCGTAACGCTTCCTGAGGAGACGTGTGAAGATTAACAAAGACTGCAGAGCATCTCACTAAAGCCCTGTATTACACACAACTGTAACAGCAGGCGTACTTTATTTCATTTTTCATTCTGGCTGCAGAAAATACCTTCCTCAACTGCATGTAAAATCAACTACAATCAAAACACACATCATGCAACACCTGCTTTCTGTCAACTGATGCAGCAGAGTTTAAATGAAGACAGAGATGAGGAAGCAAAGCTTCCCTACTTGGAGATGAATATCTCTGCAAAGAAGTTTTGAGGTTTTTTATTTATTTGATTTTTCAAAGTTATATTTTGGGGGCTTTTTTGCCTTTATTTGATAGGATAGCTGAAGAGAGACAGGAAATGTGGGGAGTGGAGAGTGGGGAAAGACATGCAGGAAAAGCTTGCGACCGTGAGTCAAACCAGCGACCTCTGCGATGAGGACTGTAGCCTCTGTATGTGGGGCACTAATACCGCTAGGCCACTAGTGCCCCAAAGATATGTTAAGATTTAAGTCAACTTCAGACACACTCATTAGAATTTTGGACATTAAGGTATAAGAGTGATTGTACCATTGAAGTGATACATTTATTCACCAGAAAATGAGCCATGAACACCTCTGATAAAGTTAATGATTAAAATCCTCATTCAGCAAAAGACGTCCCCTTTTTTATGGTTTTTGATTATTTTTACTTTTGAAGTTAATCTCTCAACATCTGGACTTCTGGTTGGACAAAGACCATTTATTGATGCCGTTGCTGTTGCTTACGAGAGCCTGCGAAGGATTGGAATCAGTATTTGTTGATGAACTGTTGGGCTCATAAAGTTACAAGAATCCCACACACTGTCCAACTTGCAAAATTTATTGGCAACGCTTCGGTCCAAGACCTTCATCAGACAAAAAACCCTGAAATGGAACAAAAACATTGCCAAGAAATATTTTTTGCACGTTGGATTGTGTGCCTGATTCTTGTGATTTTATGAGCTTCTCGCTGCTCTCCTACGCACCTGTCCCATGAAGAGGATGTGATAAGCCCTTTCTGCACTGATGAACTGTTGGGCAACGTGTCTAAAACACTGACTACAGACAACTCTAGTAAAGTTGACATGAAGGCCTGATCAGAATGAGACTCCAGCTTATGAAAGTTTGATCGAAACATTTGAGGATTTCAGAAACTGTTCCCAGATTTTAGGAGAGAAACTGAGATGAAAGAGCGAGCTGAATAAGCCACTACATTTTCCACTTGTCATTTATTTATTTATTTTTTTAATCTGGAAAGGGTAACATCACAATATTTACAACACTTAGATATTTATAGGTATCCTTTTTCCGGTCTTTTATATGCGTATGTATAGAAAGAAGCAGTATGGCCAGATAGCCACTCAGTCCTGAAATGTTTCTGTACTCTATCATCTTTTACTAGAGGTTACAGGTCTGTGAGAGCCAGAAATCTTGCTTGTTTGTGGGTGACCAAATACTTATTTTCCACCATAATTTACAAATAAATTCTTTAAAAATCCTACAATGTGATTTCCTGGATTTTTTTTCTCATTTTGTCTCTCATAGTTGAAGTGTACCTCTGATGAAAATTACAGACCTCTCTCATCTTTCTAAGTGGGAGAACTTGCAAAATCAGTGGCTGACTAAATACTTTTTTGCCCACTGTACATATACATTAATCTTCACCTCTTCAGTCAGTAATCGACACTCATTTTCCTGCATACATCCTTTCAACAAACCATCAGATATATAACTATTTACACAAGACCTGGGGGAGCTTACATGTAAGTTTTATTCTCTAAGGAGGGGGAGGGTTAATACCTTGTCAGTGGAGTCGTACAAAATCTGCTCGCACTGGGGTTATAAATTGAATCCACTTATTCAAAATTTGATAGAATTTGTCCATTTTTACCCCTAGAGAAACTGACTACAGAAAGACAAAACAGAGGACACATCTTTCAAGACACTCTGGTGTTAGCTCGTCTCCAGCCTTGGGGAAGGTTTCGAGAGGAAACATATAGTGGTGGATATGGATATGGTGGTATGTAGATAAACATTGGTCTGTGGACTTATAGTGCTATGTTGCAGTCTTTGTCTTGTCAAATGTTCTTGTGAAGGTCTGTACATGTGCTGCTTCACTTTAGAAAAAATAAGGAAAGAAGGAAAAACGAAAATATTTGTATTAAAAGGGGCAGTAGATGCAGTTCTTCTTGAAAAATGACTAAAAAATATTAAAATATTAAAATACACATATATGTTGATGAAATTATTGCTGTTGTTGTAGTGAGGCATCATTTGAGTTGTGAATGAACAATGTGTGTTATTTTTATTTTCTATCAGCTTACTTTTATTTAAAGAGTGCTTGTTTATATGGGTTGCTTGTCCTGTTTTCTTTTGTTTAAATGTTTATTTATTTATCTATTTGTCTTTTTGGTTTCATTTGTTCGTTTGTTATGGTGTACATATGTATATTGGAAAAGCTAAATTAAAAAAAAATAATAAAAAAAATTGTCCTTTTGGATTTTCACTTGTCACTTTTTTAAATGAAATCTATCAAGGAAGTTGCCAAGTTGCTGACTTGTCACTTGTGTGAGAGGAAGAGGAGGGATGATGTAAGAGTCAATCAGAACAAGATCATTTATAAGTTTCCTTTTTTGGATAAATGAAGGAATCTTCACCTCATTAGACGAATGTTATAAATAAAGACAGGAGACAAACGGGGCCGGACTCAATAAAGAATACATTTTTAGATACAAGACCCTACAACTTTAAACGTAAGTGACTGTACGAGAAAACAAAGCCTTACGTCTAACTAGTTCCATTTGTAAATGTGAAACATGATGTTATAGAGAGATGTCTTCATGATTCTCAAATCGTTAAGTATTAAAACCAAAGTCTCGCACTGGCAACAGAACGTTTCTAACCCTAACGAAGAATAAACACACATCCCCCACAAATGTCTGAATTCAGAACCCTTGTTTTAAAAATGAACAACAGAACATCAGATCCTGTTTGGGAACTCTGCGCTAACTAAACACACGATGTCAAACATTTAGTCTTCAGGGTTTTATGTTGAAGCTCCGCTAAATCCCAACCATCGATTTAATCAACATAATCATAACAGAGTCCGGTGTGAGGAGTGTGTGAAGGTCAGCTCCTCTTCCCGTTATACAAACATCTCTAATGAGAGCTCATGACTCCGCACAGAGAAAGTACGAGGTCACACACACAATTACTGACTCAATACTGTAAAAACTAAACTCTCTATGCTCTGTGTTCTCTCTGCGTTGCCCTGAACTTTTAAAGAAGTGTAGAACATGACCAGTGATTACGTTTTAAGATGGAGCTAAAGTTTCTGTGTTTTCAGCAAAGTGCTCAGACTTTTAGTTCAAATGTTAGCTCCTTTTATCTTCACATTTTGAAGATCTGAGCAGGGCTGAGTCTGCAGAAACTAAGTGCTTAAAAGCACACATGTTGGGGGGTAATGATGACTTGAGTACTGGAAACAAGCTGCAGGGGGCAGCATTTACAGTGGATGTACAGTACATTACCTGCACACTTATAGATTACTGCACGTCTCTGATTGGTTATAAGTTCTTATCTGGATCAGATCAACTCACTTAATAGCTTTGATCATTTTCTGAACTCCTTAGTTACAAGTCAAGGCTGGCTTATTCTGTTTAAAGGTTCACCTGGTCACAGGTGAAAGTGTCCTCAGGCCTGACACTCTGCTTCAAACTGCTGCTGATGTTCAACTGGTGGCTTTAACTTCAGTTCATTAAGTGCTTCTGATAAAAATGGGACTCGGCTCCTCCCCACAGAAACAGCAACACTGAGATAATCATCGGTCTGCCACCATGAACACGACTTAAGATTCTGTGGGATGGATCCAAAAACGTGAAATCGAACCAACTCATTTCTTAACCTCTCACCGAAGTCACATGTGAAAGTCAGTGATATGAAGAAAGTAACAAGGTGTATATGTATATAATGACATACTGACCTGTGTGTTTAATGATTCAAAATGTGACACTCCTTCTGCCTCTTTCTCAGATTTTGACACTTCCTTAAAAAGGAATTTAAAAAACAACCAGAGTCACCAGCGTATCATTTTAGAAGCTTTCAGCCTGAGGGGACAGGTATTTGGAGTCAGCTGATCTACTTAAGAGTCTGAGTGATGCTGGTCTATGACCGTTCCATGCAGTGTTCGGTAATTGGTTGAACTCATTGACCACTATAGCACCCGCAACTGCTGCCTTAAGGACCAGATATAACAGTTAAAGCACCTGTAAGGAATTATTTTTCATGGTGGTGAAACTGATGCTAAAGCAAGCGATGCCATCAGCAACAGGACTTACAATTCCTTGATGGCTAAAAACACTACGAGAGGGTTGGTGTCAGACCAGACGGCTGACAGCACACATTACATCTTTATGTTTACTTTTTGTGTTGTTGCGGTACCTTGCAGTGGAGTAGTCCCAGCTGGATTGTTCAATCCTGCTCCTTAGGATGCCGATATCATTGGACACCATGTCATCGAGAGCCTGGAGCTCCTTCTGGATTCTCTTCAGCTTCACAGCCTCGGCCTGGGTCTGTTTTGACCTGTAAATAACGAGATGAACCTTTAACAACTCATTTCTACATCTCTTTGGTTGACGTTTTTCGTTAGTTCCCTGCCTTAATGACACGGTGCTTATTGCAGTATTAGGACAGCCATACTTACTTCTCAGCAATAGTTTTTGCCAGCAGAGCTTTCTTGCGCTTGTTCCTCTCTTCGATCACTCTTTGCTCTTGCTGTAGTTGCTCCAATCGTGTCTTTTCTCGTCTGTGATCAAAACCAGAGATATGTAAACACATTAAGACCAAAGTAAAAATACTGATATCCTTCAGATCCTTACAGAGACATCAAATCAGATAACACCTTTGAAGAGAGCTGAATTAAAAGATTAAGAAGTCATATGATAGCTCTGATCATTGATCCAATGATCACTTGCTGTGTAAAAGCAAAGTGTAACCTGAATTGGAAGTTCTGTTCATATTTTGACACTGTGAGGAGTGTTAAAACGAGAGCCTTAAGCCAAATATTCAGCCGACATACTGAAGAGCTATACGTGTGTTTCTACATTTTCAAAGCTGCAGATTTTTCCAATTTAATTGGAATTTTCTTGGCTTTTACACTTAATATCTGTCTATGATTCTATTGTAGAGTATAGTAATTCATGTAGTTTAGGACATGTCAGTGATTGAAAGCTAGGGACTGAAGTACAGGAGGCTCTACTGAAAAAGAATATAGGTTCAGCTAAAAAAATGAACATGAACTAGTTCATTTCTAGTGTGTACTGGCACGACACTGCACACTGTAGACATCTCTGAGATAACACAAACACATTTGGACATGCAACCTTTTTATTTTATTTTATTTAACCTTTATTTAACCAGGTAAGTCATTAAGAACAAATTCTTATTTACAGTGATGACCTGGCAAAACCTCATCCCCCTGTATCTGTCTGATCTCCTCCACATTGCCACCCCCTCTTGCTCCCTCAGGTCTTCCTCCTCCCTCCACCTCTCTGTGCCCTCTGCCCATCTCAGCACCATGAAAGCTCTACTCCCCAACTCTGGAACTCACTCCCACCAGACATCTGAAACTCTGACTCACTACCCCTTTTCAAATCAAAACCTAAAATCTGTTTCAAACTGCATCCTCTGTCTAATTTCTCTGCTTCATTTTAACTTGGTGTTACTCTGCTTGTTGATTTTATTGCATTGTTTTATTTATTGTGTTTTAATCTTTCTGTAAAGTGTTGAGGAAGGTGCTTTTAAAGAAAATGTTTTATTATAAATATTATTATTATAAAAGGCACAGTCTTTTGAGGGGTAAAGCGTCAGGGATAACAGTGACGACAGAAGCAAACACAACACCCTCTACCTGGAGAACAGGTAAATGCAGACGTGTAACCTTTTCTCTTTTTGTTTGCACAGGTAGCAAACTGAAACAGTGTTCTGATGTATTTCAAAGTGCTGACAGCAGGTTATCTGCAATTAAACTGGAATAACACTTTGATTTTTTGTTGTACGTGGTATTCTAGACACTTTTGGATCTGTACACCATGTTAATCATGATAATGGGGAAAATTAATATACAGAATCACTCCCCAAGTTTGTTCTGCTTTGTCATGGTGTAACTACAAATCAGGTGAAGAAGGGATGCATTCAAGAGCATGTTATTTCAACAAGGGTAGATATAATACACCCATGCTTCAGCCTGTACCTTCTGAATCGATTTCATCCCTACATGTTTTTTATTTTACATTTATTTATAGCTCCATGTTCTGTTGCAACAACTTCTTTACGGAAAGTAACAACTATTGCTTATGTACATAAGATAAAAATCCACTCACAGTACCACCTCCTGTGTCTCCAGCTCTTTGATGACAGTGGTCTCCTCCCCATGGTGGTCTCCAGTATGCTTCACCTCCTCAGGTTTCTGCTGCACCTCCTGTTTAACAGCCGGGGTCGGGGCTGGTACTGGAGGTGCAGTGGACTTGGGCTCTTCCTTCAGTGTCGGTTTGGTGAGTTGTTGCTCCGGTGGGAGTCCAGGAGGTACGGATCCAGCGGTCTTCTCTGCGGCGAGCTGGAGGGCCCTTTCTCGCTGTATCTGCTGCCGACTCCGGTTAGCTGGAGCCGGCTTCCGACCGCGGGCTGCCGCTGCAGGCATTGCTGAGTCTGAAAACACACGCTGTCAAGTTTTCATGTGGAGATTTACACTGAAACTTGTTAAGACTGAATGCAAAGTTTGATAAAATGCACGTAAAGCAGCAGCAGACAGAGAGGCTTAGTTGTCAGGCGATAGTTAGCAGTGAGGAATGTTACCTTTCTGCTGCATCTTCCGGAGCTCGTCATCAGAAAAACCAGCCCAGCCGCTCATTTTCCGCCTCCACCCGTAAAGCACTTCAAGGAAGACAATAGAAACTGTGTAAATATGAAATAATATGATTAATGTGCAATGGGAATCATTCTGAAAGTTCGAAACATACAGAACAACTCTATGAAGCTTCAAACGGAGCCGCCATGTTTGTTTATACCTGCCACGTCAAGGACCCCTGAAAGACCCGTGAACTAGAAGATGCAGATATCGCCTGAGTAAAAATTCAAATACCGAGAAAAACTCGAAATTAGAGACTAAATAAAGCCAAACTTTCAAACAATAAATTCATTCGTTTTTCATAAATTATAACTGTCGTAATTGTTGGAGCTATTTCCATCGTTTGATATATTTATTGATTTCTTTATTGTCATTTTGTTAGTTATTTCAAGCAATTTTGCAAATGATAACCATAAGATATACTTTTATTTAAGATAAGATATACTTTATTTGCTCCCGTTGGGGGAAATTCTTTTGTTATAGCAGCTTACAACACGGGACAGGGGAATACAACAATGTACTAACATAGTTAAAAAAATATAATAACAATGATAATAGCAATGACAGGGGTAAAATATAATAAAATATAATAAAATATAATTAAACATAATAAAATAAAATAAAATAAAATAAAATAAAATAAAATAAAATATGGCAACTATTACAGATATATACACACTATGTACAATTCTATCTGATAAATAGATAAGGTAAGTTATTGCACGATAAAAATTGCACCAGGTTATTTAAACAAACATGGTTATTTAAACAAACATACACAGTATGATAAACAGTGCGATTCAGATGGATACAGTAGTAATTTTTGAATGTGCCAAGTCACATAGTAACTTCCATGTAGTGGACCTGCGGTAGCACTCTAACTAACCATGTTAGTTTTAGTTCAGGGGCTCCCAAACTTTTCAGCCCGCGACCACCAAAATATAGGTGCCAAAGACTCGTGACCCCCACTCTCCCTCAAAGTGATTTAATGTGGCTCCATATTCGTTTAGCTGGTCTGCAGAAAATGACCCTACCTATATGAGCATGTCTGTGTTTCCTGTGCCGTTATGAATTAACCTGCTGCTACTGATGCTTTTGATAATTAACTGTTCACTAACCCTAAACTTAGGAGTCATCTGACAAAAAGAAAGGCAGAAAACTCATTACATTTTCTTTTTTCAAGGTTTTATTTCAAGTTTAGCCACTATTTTTATCAATATTTTTTTTACAATAAATGGGTGATATTCACTATCTTTTAATAACTTTTGTCATTCAACTTTTTTTATTGCATTTTTTCAGTATTTCTTTGTTCACCACAAGTTAAATTATTAAATATAAGTAATACAAAACCAACAAAGAGAAGAAAAGATAAATAAATAAATAAAATACAAACATAATAATAATAATAAAGGAATAATCATAATTAACAGTACAACCGAAAATGACGATTAACATAAGAAAACAAGCTAAATAAACAAAAATAAATGATAATAAATATTTTTACATAACTTCAAAAAAAAAAACATTCTGGAAGAAATCTCACGACCCCCCATTCGTGTCTCTCGCGACCCGCCAGGGGGTCCCGACCCATACTTTGGGAACCCCTGTTTTAGTTTGTATTAAAGATAGCATAATTATGGGATGCTACATACCTGCGCTGTCCCTTTTCAAAGTTGAATTTATTCATTTTGTGTAGCCCATATGCTGTATGTCAAATGGAAGACATAATTATTCACTGACTGTGAAACCGAAACATTTAGAGGTGCCCGTATTGACTGGCTGCAGTAAAGGTCATCATAACCCCAACAAACATTATTTTTAAATAACTGATTAATGCAATTTTTTGTCAGGACCATGGTGTTAAGTTTCGTTTTCATGCTACTTGTTCCTTAAGTTCCTCATTCTGATCTTTTTCCCACTGAATGTCTGCCTGTGGGTCAGAGAGGTGAGAGGTTAATTAAAGGGCTCCTTCCTGTGAATGCAGCATGAAATTTTAGTGGCTGTACCGCTCAGAGAGGAGGGTCAGACACACCATGTTTGAGGAGTGTGGCTAATTTAATTATGACCTCCATTTGTGACAGGCCAGTTGTTACACAGATATTGGAATAACTAAAAACCAGTGGGACTGACTTATGCAGGGGTGGAATGATATGTGCACACACAAATATGAATGTAATTAATTTACCCTTTCTGTCTCCAACAATCATAGCAACTTGACTACAAACAATAAAGTATCAAACAGATGGTTTATTCTGCTTTATATATGTTTTTACTTGCAGTGATGAATACATTGAATTAAGCCTGATTCTTAAAGGATTTGAAAAGATGTTGACTTCAATGTCAAAGGACTCATATAAGTTTTGAGCAAGGATGCACAGATATTGAGTTGTATCTATCTTATTCAGTATTCAGTAAGCATTCTTTCACTGTTACTCATACTATCTCCACTGTTTTGCGGCCTCTGGACTTTCCTGCACAAATGCAGAGATCTCATTGAGTCTAAAAGTGGATCAGTACAGTGCTATTGTTTGTTTGAGCATGGTCTTTCAAAAGGTTGACTTTTTTAAATCCCCTCTGCCTTTCCATCAGACTTCCCCAGCCATATAGTGTCTTATGCAAATAATGCCATGTGCTTTTCTTGTGAATATCTCCTATTAACTCAAACAAATTGACAGCAGGCATGTCATGTCTGTTGAGTCAGTCATTGAGGTGGAGGTGAGGTCTGTGCACAGGAAACAAGACAGAAGGTATCTGTAGACTCTTTCAGGAAAGATTGGATTCTGTATGATTTGCTTTTCATTGCTTTCTTTCTCAGTGTCATTCACGGGCACCATCACAAGCACTGCTCTGTATTCCATCATTACCTTCACTTATGTCAGTCTTTGAGCGGACTCCTTATTTCCCTCAGTAATTGGTCAAGGTAAAGACATAAAGCCTGTCTTTTTAACCTTGGTAGTGCAGAGGAGCCAGAGCGATGCAAAAACAATGACCTCTGCTTGGCAACTAATAAAACTGTCCCCCACATCTTTTTTGCATCTGGGGGCCAATTATGTGCAAGTTAAAAGGCAAAACACCTCAGGAGGGCATAAATCGCCGGCAGAGTGGAGACAGGGCCAGGCATGGAGGCCAGATGGCACAGAGACAACCGCTCCGGGTTCAGAGCGTGTTCAGCTGCCCCGGCGTCGGGCCGAGGATGGGACGGCCTTGGATCCCTGATTACAGAGAGCCAGAGGGGACCACATGGCTCATTACTGAGATGACCTGTGGAGGCACAACAGGGTTAGGGGTTGGGGGAGCATGTAAACCTCCAGTACGAAAGAGTGGTACTGATCAGAGAGGAGGAGGCTACCTCGATGACTGCACTCGGTTCAGAAGTTCAACATGTCGGATGTGACGTCCACATGTGTCCAGGCAGGTTGTCGAAGAAATATAGAAAGTCTCTTTCACTGTGTCAACCCTTGTCATCAAGTGCTAAAGTATGTTTTTTGCAGATATGTTGTCACTCCTCATTGTCAAACTTGGCAGCTGGGTTGTTTGCCAAACAATTAAAAAGTTGACAAATCAGGTACCCCACCACCAAATGCATGCATGGGTTGTGAACACTTCTTCCAGAAGTTGTGTTGTGGTGATGTGAACACAGCAGGTAAAAGTCAGAAATATACACCAGGAGCAAGCAGGCTGGGTAATTATGTTTACATCTTGTGACTGGTGAGAACATTGTGCATGCAATGTAGCTGCTTCATCCTCTTTTCTCCCAGCTAGTTCTTTTTCACTCATTCATTGATGGTGTGATATGTCCAATTAGTGAGAGTAGAGCACACACTGCTCATGGCAGTGGATACGTCAACACATATAGCAAGTGTGCTAATCACCTCTGCCCTGAGAGATCCATGAAGACACAAATCCAAACAACCAATCAGAGGACATGTGTGTTGGAGAGTCGGAGCCTGAAATCGGGGGTGATTGGGGGTCAGACTCTGAGCTGGAAGCAGGAGAAACTTCTAAAAAAAAGTTCTGTGTGCCTGTTCCACACTGACCCCTCAGTCTTCCTCTTCCGTCCCTGTCAGAGCGCCTCCTCCTTTCGTCCAGAGCTGCTGCTCTGAATTTGTTCTTTAATTTCCATCCCTGACCTTTCATCCCACCATCTGCAGCCAGTTTGCAGCTCTAAATAACGTCCCGGCATCACGCACCCTGTTCTCCTTCATCTCTAGTTCTCCTCACCCTCAGCGTCTGTCTCCCAATTTCCCTCCAATTTCCCAACCCTGCATGTTTTTCTCTTGAAAGTCCAACCTGACAATGCCTCCCTGTCCCACCTGCGCTCCTGGTCTCTTCCCCTGACAGTCAATCTGAGGCGAGTGTGTGTTTTTCTTTGCACCAGTGAGCTATCTGGACCGAGTTTAGGCTTTCAGAAGTTTTCAATGGGTCCTTCCACAGTCTGACATCCCGACGTTCAGCCTCGTCCCCGGAGCTGCAGCCTCAACAGTGAGCAGGGTAGATGGTTGAAAGTTAGGTGGAGTCATGCTGTCAGTTTGTGTTGATGTACAGAATGCTACAGTAAGAAAAGACACACTCAGAAACAGAGATTTGAGGACAAAAGGACACGAGGAAAGGAAAAGAACAAAAGGACATTTGGTAAGTACAAGCAGAAACAAGGAGCTGGCCCGAAGCTTACTGACCCTCGATCTCAAACAAGCTGCAAATGTGAACTTTCTTTACCCTCAGTTTTTATCATGTGGAATACATTTAATGAAAAGTCTCTGATATCTTGGGAAATATGCTTGCTTAGTTTTTTTCTTACTGAGCCAGATCAGAAGATGGACATTTACTTTTTTCTTTGTGGGATTAAGGGAAGCCAGATCCCAGATTAATCAAACGCATTGTTCCCCTTATTCCAATTACATCTTGTTTACAGCTGACTTGTACCAGTTCTCATAAAAAAAGATTTCAAAAGTCTTGTTTCAGATGCTCAAACTCTGACCGCTGTCTGTGCCGTAGCATGACTTTGATTAAATGCTGCTAAAGCGAGTGTTTTTGATGAATATAGGTCCACAAGTAGGACGTAGAATGAAAGCAATGTTTTTATGTTTAGGATTCTGAAGTCCTGACTGCATTTGAAAAAAACATTCAAAACCCAAACCCAGTCTATCTTGTTTGAATTATGTCATAGACTCCTGGGATAGGATAAATACACAATAAGGGGATTTTGAAGTTAGTAGGTGTATTTTCCTGTCTTGGAGGAATTCTGGTTGGCTTGACAACAATAATGCAACTCTCTCCAACACAGTAAAGCCAATACGTGTATTATCCTAATTAACTCCCTTATTCGTGGAACAGTTAATTATCACGATTGCTGTTGAATGTCAGACCAAAGTTTAAATCTGCTGGTTGGAGTTTGATCGGCAGGTCATTCTTGCAGATGGCGTAGGTAGGAAGTGCTCAAGCACATCTCTGATACCTTTGATCTTCACTTTGCCCACATTGTTGCACCGTTTTCTGTGCCCTGTTCAATAACTTCTCCCGTCCTCTTTTTTGTATCATTTCTGTTCACTTTAAATGCTACTGATGCTTTCCATGTGTAATGAGTTTTGTCATGTAACCTTGTCATCATCCCGTTTATTAACCCCTCTTCCATCTTTGTTAACGACAAGCAATTGGCGCTCCTCTTTTCACCTATTGAAGCGGGCAGGCTCCACACAACCACCAAGCAAGCAGGGGCAGGGGATGAGATGTAGAAACTCTCCAGCATCATATCTGTGCCGGGCTCCAAAATCAAGAGTCTTGCTGTCTTGAAAGCTTAGTTGTGTTTGTGCAGTCTTTTTATTTGGGCTTATCCACCATGCAAATATGAAATGTTCACTGAGACTTCTAAAATTCAACATGCTTAGGAACTTAATAAGGTGCATGGTGTGAGAAATAGTTGAAGTTTGATTATATATTGGCAACAATCCCTTTAGTTAGAGTTTCAGTAGATAAATCCTGAAGAACCTAAGTGACCTATCCATCAATAGTTACAAAACCTATGCTGATAACGTGACTACAAAAAGGGCTGTCTTTAAAATGTAGTGTTCTCTGTTAGCTTCACATGCTAATTAAACCCTGGTTTCTGGATGACGTCCACTTTTTCTTTTACCTCACACCACCACTGTGAGCAGATTGCACCTGCTTATGCAACATGACCTGACTCTAAAGGACAAGAATCATCAGGACAGGAACATCCAGAATGACTCTAAAGAGGCTGCCTATTCAGAGACATTTTCTGACCAAGGTGGTGAGATTGAGCTTGGTGCGGTAAAAAATAGGACTCCAGATATTCTTGTATCTTCTCTGAGATATAATCAAATCAAGTGGAGGCTGTGGACACTTGTTGGTTCCAGCAGGTTATTTTGTGGACTGACCCCGGCTGAACCTTATGAACTAGAGTCAGAAAGTTTGGGACTTTTTAACCAGGCAATCACACGTGATGACAACTGATTCATTAGTCCTCGAGCTGTGCCCAGAAACCCCCATAAAAAGCCCTCGATCGGAGTCTGTTTGAGCTCATTAGGAGGGAAATGTGGTCTCTCACAGCAGAGCTCAAATAAAGATGCAGATGTCTCCAGCATGGCCTCCAACAATTTGGCTGCCGAATCAGATTCTTAATCAAATTATTTTTAGCTATGGCACATTTAATCCGCTGTTGTTTTATTCATTAGCCGTTCCACGAATTTATTGTGGCTCTGGCGGCCTCGCTGTCTCTCATCTCGGTCATTTCCCAGAGTGTAACACACACACACACATCTGGTCCCAATCACGAGAGGCAGGGGGAGAGAATGCCTATTAGCAGTTTCTGGCAGAGGTTCACTGTGAACAGCGGTGCCCCATCTCCCCTGGAGTTTCTGGTAGTCTTTTGCTGTATACAAGCTCTCACTCAGCTCGTTCGCCACACCCTCATTACCTGATTTCATAAAGAGGGGAACAACATACACAGGAGCCATGCTTTAAGGCTGTTTTCTGGCAGTGCTGGAGGTAGAGACCCCTTGCTGGGAGAACAGTATAGATTTATGCAGCAACACACCAAGCCTCAGTGGAGTTAATCACATGAAATCCAAGTACGTGTCTGTTTGTGTATATGCAAAGCAATAACGAGTCATTGTTCCAACATAAAGCTGTGATAATCACTCTAATTTATTACCTCCCCTTGTTATGCCTTTTTATGCTCTTTATAATCAATTACATTAAACTTATTTGATTACATTCAAAATCAGATTTTATTAGCGTCTGTGGATCCGAGATGTAAAACATCACGAATATGGGTTGAAACTGGAGGTCAGAGAGACAACTAGAAAGCATTCCTGTAAACAGGCTTTAACTCAAAGTAGCAGCCAGTTGGTCAAAGATCTGTGCTGTTGTTGTGTCTTAGAAACATCTGCTGTGATTTCAAAGTGTCTGAACTTGTTTTGAGTTCTTGCACAGAGAACCAGCAGGCGGGAATATTTCTGAATAAGAAACAAGAAAATGAGAAACATGATGAGCTGAATCAGAAGAACGCAAGTTATGATGGTGATGAACTTTCAACCTTTAACACCACCGTAACCAAAACAAGAACCACCAGAACACACCCATGATTCATTATCTAACCCTTTGACATGAGGAGTGGACTAAAATGTTCTCTTTATCAAAAATACGCACATTTTATAACCTGTCTACGCTTTCACAAGTGTCCTCAATTGCTTTAAAATCAGACTCAGTTTTTCCCTTACATACCGAGTCAGTCCCCGCTTCCAAAAACCTTAAACTTGAGAATGAAAAATGACCCTTATTTTTTAACACATCACTTTTCAAGAACGTTCCTAATGTCCCAACTTCACCACACATGTCCACGTTCCATTTTTCCATAGAGGTCCTCACAACAGCTGGGTCCCAATTCAGGGGCTGCAGCCTTCGAAGGCCATGTTTGACGACTAATGTATCACTTTGTGTCAAAGACTGTACTGTTTCAAAGGTTCCTTCAAATGTGTCCAACTTTACCCATGCCGCAGAGGATGATTCACGACCTTTACAGTGAGCCGTACAAATGTTATAAAAGACCCACAAATTGAAACTTGAGATTATCTTTGAAAAATTGGTGACAGTGTGTGACTAAACTGTCTCAATTCAGTCAGGCCTGGCTGGTCTATGCAGGCTACAAAGGCTGGGTCCTTCAAAGCCGAACTCATCAAACTGTGTTCGTCCCATAGACTGTATAATACATGGACGTAATCTTCGTGACATTACCCATTTGAAGCAGAGTTTTGAAGCCTATCATCCATTGTCATGAAAGAGGCACAGAGGCAGGCCTTTAGCCTCCTTGCTAAAAGCTAGTGTGCTCGCCTGTCAATCAAGTTGGCTGTTTCCTCAAATTATGCAAAACTTGTAACTTTAATATCTTCTAAATTACTAAATTATAAAAAAATTCACGCCCCAAAAGTGCGTTTCGGTTAAAAACGAGCCACTCAGACCAAAATTTTTCTTTGTACCAGGCTTTAACCATGTTTATTTTTGCTGTAAAGATAAAGAATACTGAATGCTGTTGAAGTATCTTTACACAGTCTAATAGCGGAAGCTACTTCTGGTTCTAGAGAAAAGAAAAGGGTATTTGAGGAGATGAGACTGAATGTAAGCTGTAATTCACACACACACACACACATACACACACACACACACACACACACACACACACACACACACACACACACACACACACACACACACACACACACACAGATCTAGATATCCTCCCACAATCACACATTTAATCAGATCCAGGGTCTGTGTCGTCGAGTCTTTCCCCTCACAAACCGCCCCCATATTTGTGGGTCTGTTTCTAAACACACGAGGATTTCTGCTCCGGGTGACACATTCCTGAGCAGAGGCATCGAACCACAACAGGCCAGCTGATATGGACATTGGGAACATGGTGGTCCGATACCATGGGAACTAGTTCCAGAGATCACCAAACTCACAGACATTCATGTTGGTACACCGAGTGTTCACCACACAAACAACAACAACAACAAACAGGAGCAGGGGCCGGGTTCATCTTTGTGAGGCTATCACAGAGAGACACTTATTGTACACTGCTGAGCAAAACCCAGGACATATCAGAACACACATAACTGTTATTATGAATAATCAGCTCTGGAGTTGTCTAAATGGGTAATTGTTATCAAAAAGTGACGGTTAAGCATAAGAAAGTTTGCACTAGAAGCACAAGGAGATCCCTGGAGGGCACACATGGAGACACGGGGGATAATAAACAGGGATCAATTTAACACACTGAAGTAAAGACACAAACTGACTGACAGGAGAGAAACAAGGCACAAAACACTTGCAGGGTCAGAACTACAAAGTAAAACAGGAAACAACAAGAA
Organism: Notolabrus celidotus; assembly: GCF_009762535.1. Lineage (NCBI taxonomy): Eukaryota > Metazoa > Chordata > Actinopteri > Labriformes > Labridae > Notolabrus > Notolabrus celidotus. The sequence continues at coordinate 23,238,779 of NC_048273.1, read as the reverse complement.
AACAAAAACAAGGAAGAAAACTAAGCAGTATCTCATGACACAGCCAGGATGTCTACAGGATGTCTGCATATATTCATTCTATTTGACAGATATTTGTTTACTGTACATAGGAATATCTGGTCTTTGTTAAATGAATGTGATTCTGAAGTTGTTACGGCAAAGTTCGTACGACAGAATCGGAGATGAATTAAAATAAATGAGAATTTTAAAATTTTCCTACCAGGTGACATTTTTTTTATGCTTTTATGGTCTGTTTATTTTGTCCTTACATAAGTCTAAGAGACACAGGTGAAACATATGAATGTAATCAAAGTGCAGAGAAACTTACACACACGCAAGAAGAACAGCATGAATCAGCTTGGATGTCGCTGGTAAAACGAAGGCAAACAATAATATTAGAATTATTATAAGAACAGAATCAACTGCTACAACATCACCATGAGGTACTGAAGCCAATTGTTAACACACAAAACTACCCAAGCCAGGACTGGATCAGCTTTTAAGGAAAGGAGTCAATCAAGCTGAAGCCGACAACCCCATCGAGTGGTGCCCTGAACCCGGGCATAAGTCAGCACTGATTGTGATGTGTTAACAGCTTTAAAGTCCACGGCGAGCAGCTGTAAACACAACAGACAGTCGAGTCGAGTGGTTTGATTGCTGCCAATTGTTTATCTAATTTGAGTTACAGCCTCATAAATGTATCTGCTGTCGCCACCGCAGCCGTTTCTCTTCACGCCCATCTAAATTTACTCGTGAAATGAGGCGTTTGAATCTGCGGCTGAGCTCTTTCATCAGTGCGTTTGTTGGTGTTGATCATTTCTCCTCTCTCTGTCTCTGTTGGTGACATGATTACCACCGCACCACATCACAACCCCGAAGCTGCTAAATATCTCACATTTAACGTAAACATGAGGGGTTTCCATGGGAGGCTGGCAGGGCTGCCAGCTTATGCCCACTTTCTTTTTCCCATCATCATCATTATCAGAGACCTCAAATGTTACACAACACTCTGCTCTCCACCACAGACAGCCAGAGCTGCACAACCTGCAATTAATATTCCTGTCAGTCAAGTCCTCCTGATAAAACATTCCTCCAATCTGTTCCCAAATGTCCAGACAGTTTTGCTTCTGCCATGTCTGTTTTAGTATCTTGTTCTTTTAGAAAAGTTACAAATATTGTGAACAAGAATGCTGATAAATGTTATCATTTCTCATCTCATTGATTAATCAGCATCTTGAAAACAATGACTGGTGGAAATCTGGAGGGATATTGGGCCATGTTTTGAGCCACAGCAACATATTTGATAACTCATTAGCAACCCCTACAGGTCTGTTTCAGCCAACTACTAATTGATTTTGACAAGTGCCGAAACTAAACAAGATGGGTTTTTGTAGTAAATGATGCAACATGAAGACATGGTGAGTGCGAAATTTGCTTGACTTAAAAGTTGTTAACTCAAGCAACAAATCTGCCTGATGCTGTGTCATTAAAGAAAATCCGTGTTCAGATTTCCTGACATCCTGGAATGCATCAGAAATGATGGATCCCAGCGCCATTCAACAAACAAACATCAAAAAGTTGTTTTATTTTCCTCTTGAGGACAGACCTGAGAAAGCTTTTAACTTTCATTTACAACTAACCTATAATTACAGCATAAAATTGCTGAATTTGTATCTCAGAGTATCTTTAGTCTGAGAAGTGTTCTGGTCTCTGTCTAAAGTCCAAGTAGTATTTTGCAATCAGGTATCAGCAGGCTTTGGTGTCTACAGGACAACACTCTGTATGGAGAGCAAAAGCAAGTGTTCTAGAGTTCTGAGATCAAAGCCAGAATTCCAGAATTCTGAGAAAAAAAGAAAATTCTGACATCAGTGGCCCTGACCCTTTTTTATAGACCTCCATTCAACAATCAAACATTTGAAAAGTTGTTTTCTTCTCCTCTTGAGGACAGATATGACAAAGCTTTACTGTTTACTTTCTATAAATCAGCGTCATGATGTTGTTATTTCAGCAAAGTTTTGTTAATCCCTATAAAATCAAAAGGAAATTGTCATTGTAGAGTAGTTAGGCAGAGTGTAGCTTCTGTGTGACTGATTTTACAGTGAAAATGAGACTCATTGGTAAGAATTGAATGGGTTCTTCTCAGCTGAAACCAGTAACCATCTGTTGCATTTTGGGTCCGTGATCTTTCTTCCTTAAACACTTACCGGCTGAAGCACAGAGCAGCAACGCCGGACAGCTGGAGTGACAAGACCACAGTAATTACTGAATGAGTGATTTTCAGACTCCCTGATGAGTCTCCCTTCATCCATGTTGTCTTTATTGGACTAAATCTCTGACCTGTTGACATTAGGCCTAGCTCTTGTTGCTGTAGTTATGTGAAATATGATCTAGCATCAACAGAGTGTTTTATTCTGAAAATTAACAGATGCCCTAAAGCTGTTTCGGTACTTCACTTCCTGTCCTGCTCAATCTGCCCTGTGCTATTTGAAACATCCGGCAAAAGTAGAAGTCTTGCGTATCTGCTGCAAAGGTTATCGGATTGCCGGAGCCAAGACTGAGATGACACACACACACATAGTCTAAAATTGAAACCTATCAGCTCCACAGCCGTGGCAACAGACAGAACACGAATCTGGTGGAAGTTCTCCGTTAGCAGCCTCTTATACATTCAGGTGCAGGATGTTTTCCTGGATTAACTATCCAGGGTTTCCAGTGGAACAGCTCTGGCATACACTGACGAACACAAGAGTAGTAACATAGACGCCAAAACATCTCAGGCTTGTTTTAACCTGAATAACAAGCTAGATTTTTAACATACATTGTCTTTTTTATTGCCCCTCAGCTGCAAAGTAATGACATGGTAATAATTTGTGAGATTATCTGTGTTCATGTGGTTTGGAATCAGGTACCCAGCAGTAAAGCATATAAACAGGGTTTACACTCTGTGTGACAGCAGAGGGAAAATGACTGCTGTGTGACTTCTGTGAATGTGACCTGAGCTGACTCCATTGCATGCTTTTTACTCATTAGAACCTCTCCCCCCTAAATCCTGATACGTTTAAAGATGTCTTTTATTTGTCTTAAACTTTTCCACATTAGCATTTTGGATTGTTTTTGTAGCAGTCCCTAACGACTTAAAAACAGCCAAATCTCCTCTGCCTCCACCAGCATCTGGACTAAACATGGTGTGTTCTTCTTTATACTCTCACAGTGAGATGAAGCTTTGTTCTGTCTCCTCTGTCTCTCTCTGACAACTTTTAATTCTTTTTTACAGCCAATACATCCCATAACAAAATAAAGGTGTTATCAATTATGTCTAATATCTGTGTGGTGTACCATTACACGTCAGTTTTTCTCATCCACACTACAAGTACAGAAGCTTTCAAAACCTTGAGTCCAAACGCTGAAGCTGACAACTTTTACAAATCCTTTCTTTGCTTTCTGTTGGGGAGATAAAAACAAGTGTTGTGCATTACCACAACATTTGTATGTAATAGTTCCACCAGAGCCAGAATCAGCATGACAGTAGGTCTTTTCACTCCTCCCTGCGTGTTAACATAAAAGAGAGTTGTTCCTGGTACAGAAGGGTCATCACTGCATGTCTGCACATACTAGAACAGAGAACATCAGGTTTGTTTGCACAAGAGATGCATCCAGCTAAAGTTTCACTGCTACCCAGCTGCTGCATTTAAACACAAACTTCCTCAAGTTCAGTTTTAGATCATTACAGTTGAAGATTTGGAGTTGAGTGTTTTGATTGGATGTAATGTAATATTGTGTTGTTAAAATGTGGTGACATGTGTAACTGGAACAGCTGTGCTGCATGTGCAAAGCAGTTAATACATCATGCATTTGTTCTGTGGCACCAAAACTTTCAGCCGTAAGTCCTGCAAATGAGTTTGATTAGCTTCTTGTAGATGGTTATCTGTGCTGCACAGGGGTTGTTTTTGTTCTTACTCTCTTGCTGTTAATCAAACACCAGCTTGCAACAAATGTCATGACAGATATGTGATTCCACTAAAGAGGGTGTAGGACCTGTGGGCTGATTTGCAAACTGACATTTCAACTCTTCAAAGAATGTTTGTCCTAAGACTGAGGGCACAGATAAAAATACATCCAACAACTTTCTCTTCAACGAGGTCGGGCCTGTTTATTTTGCTTGAGGTGTTTATATAGCGTTTTTAATCCGTTCGAAATTTTAAACAATTATATACTGACTATAGGCCTCCATGTAAGCAAAGCTAGTGAGAGTTCAGCCGGTGAAGCTGTGCACAAGACCTGGATTACCTTAATACATGATTGCCTTAATCTTTCTGTTTATCCAGCAATCATTGAGCCTGATGACTGAATCATTGTTACTTCATAGCATCATAAAAAACTATTCATTTGTTTGTGTGGTGAATTTTCAAAGTCTTGGAAGTAGTAAATATTGACTTTCTGGCCTTTGATCTTCTTAGTCAAACCTAGAGTGAGCATAAGCTCCACCAAACTTTGGTGTCTGGTGTCCAAGCTTTGTTTTTGTGTCTCTGTTAGACCTTTCACTGTTGCATGAGGATGTCACAATATAATCATACTTACATGTAGACAGTTTGTTTAAAGGTAGTGTTAAATGCAGCACATGTCTCTCTCTCTTTGCTTCTCTGGTCCCTCCTCCCTCTGCCTGCTGCACACCTGATTGCCATCAGCGCCCAGGTAGGAGGGGGTGATTTGGAGTTGCAGAGAGGGCTGAGGCTCTCTCCCTCTCACACACATACACACACGCTCTGAGGAGTGTTGTTTCATTTTCCATCCTTCCCTATCTTTTCCTGAATATGCTTTAGATTGTTTGGTTGTTATTTTTGTTTGTAGTGTTAGTTTGGTCTGCAGACTTCCAGTAGTCTAATTCTCAGTCTGTTACTTTCTTAGTTGTAGTTTTGGTTCTTAGTTTGGAGTGTTGGAAGTGATGGTCCATTGCCCGTCCGGCCCAGCGCTGTCCTATCTTGTGTCCCTTTGTTTTGTTTTCTTGATCCTTGAATATTTTGTCCGTCTATTCAGTAATCAAAGCTTCGGGGTTAAACCTCTACACCTTGTGTGGCATCCCTTTTTTGAATGTTGAGGTCCCCTTTTTTTGAGCCTTAATTTTTCAAGCTAAGGAGGCGGTGACAGGTAGTGAGCAAGTATGTTTCAGATATGCCCAGCACAGGTTGTGCAGTTCATTTTGTTGCCTGAATTCATGGAATAAAAGAGTAAAACCAGATGATACATCAGAGGTGGGCAACTGTTTACTTTAGCTTACTTTACTTGTGTATTACTGAATTTGATATGTTCCTGAGCTTTTTAATATAAATTGAAATCTGCAGGAATTGTTGTTTAACATTCAAAACCCAGCTCCCTTCATCAAATGCTCCATCATAACTTTATCAAGCTACATATCCCCTCATTGTTTTGAATGAGAGACCTTTAGTAGCATATTTAACATTATGATTGTTCAATCTAATTGAACAAATAATACTGCAGCTCTTTTTCTGATGATGGCAGTCTTTTCATGGACTACAAGAGGAGTCTTTACATTGGTTTAAGGAGATCAGCAGGGCGAAGATGCATGTTTACCTGTTTCAGCCTGGGACTTGTTTTGCAGCCTGATTTGTGTACTGTTGCACCATTTTTTTCTCACACCTTTTAACATTACTCTCTCAGCGTCTTGCTCTCATCACACAGGTCCTCTGGAGCCCCATTAATAAGCATGTGTTTGTAGTTACATCCCTGCAGCCACCAGTGACATAGAGGTGCCCTGGCACAGAAACACTGGCAGCCGTAATATGTGCGCCCCCTCACAGCCCTCGGCAGCCCACCACGCCAACCCCTGTGCCCAAAATAGTTTAATGAGGAGCTTTTTAATGCTTTTATTATAGCAGAAACTGGCAACATGTACCTTAGCCTAATGCCACGACGCCCCCACCTCAGCCTGCTAACTAACCGCCAGAGGTAATACAGCGAGCCCTCAGGATCAGGGAACATTTAAAGGCTTTGTTGCTATTTTTTTTTTTAATAAGCTAACCCTTAACCACACAGTCCTGCCTGCACGCACCTACCTATGCATGCACAAAGCGTAGCCATGCACGAACACGGGCACATACTGCGTAATCAGGCAACCTCGGGGCAGTGATTTACTACCAGGGACTATTTTATTAATTTAATTACACATTTACAATCATTCTTCTCAGGAAAACAGGGAGAAAAGTGCTGCCTGTGTGTTTTTGTGGAGGCAGCCAAGCCTTGTTTTATTTAATGGCAGAGAGAGAAAGATGTAGTTTTATTTTATGAGTGGCCTCAAGGTTTCCTTAATGTGTTAGAAACACAAAGGGTGTGTCCTGTAAAGTAAAGGTCTTTAATGCTCTCTTTTTATTTGTTTGGTTTCTTCTCTTTAAATTCCCACCAGTCCGATGAGGGAAACAATCACTCACCATAAAACAAACAGGGAAGCAATTTTTCTATTTAACTCTCTAAACTCAAACTGTCCGTCAAATAGAAATGGAGACAATGTCAAGCCTTCAAATTGAGGACGCTTTGTTCCACTGTCATTATTTCTCTAACAGCAAGTCAAAATGGGCCATTAGTCTGTGTCAGACAGCTTCCCACATGACAAGAAGAAAGCTGAGCTGTTGTCGGTTTGAGTCACAGAGAGAGAAACGAGAGATGAAATATGCATGTTTCATTTCTGAAGGGGAAAAATCCTGTCACAATATTTTTATTACACCAGGATGAGAACTTCAAGACAAACCATGAATAACACAGAAACACAGGAACGCTGTTTGCAAGTGGAACCACTGCTGCTCAGGATTTCTACTAACTTTCTGAGATTTATGCACCGCTTAGAATAGAACTGTTTCTGATGTTTACTAATCCTGGAGTTCCCCCTCTAATGAAACAATTAGAGGGGGAACTCCAGGATTAGTAAACCTGTGACTGATATTATGTTTCTGTCTTTTAAAGTGTCTTGGGATCTTAATGACTAAACAAAAAAAAAGGATTTCGAAATTTCTCCCGTAGATTACTTCAGCCAGTAGCTGAATGGGCGGTCATGCATAATCTTTGGGGTCAAATGCACCTTATCAGAGTACGTAAAGTCAAAGTTCTTGTTTTTTTGTCACCAACAGGCTGTTATGGATTGTTATTTGAAGTCCAGAGGAAAAATTGTTTTTAACTCCGCAAGTGCATGTCTTCAACACTTTTCCTGCATCAGATCGTCATGTCATCTGTGCACTTCCTTAAAAATGAAGGCGACTTCAACTCTACAACTGCAACATGTTAGTTTGTTTGGGTTATTGGATATCATTGTTGCTTTGATTGTTAGTAAAAGTCCAACAGTAGGGGCGGACAGGCTGGGAGTTAGACTCCACCCCCCGCTGCCCTGTCCACACGAAACACTAATTGTGTCCCTTTTATCAAACTTATCATATATACTGTAAATTGGCACTATTGACCCTGGCCACTGATCTCAGTAACGTTATGATAAAGCTACTGTCACTCATTAGCTGTAGAATGTAGGGTTATATGATCGCTCTGTTGCACTCATTATTGCTATTATTTAATTATTAATGCTCACTGTGTAGCCTACAGGCCATTTTGTCACACTGTTATTAGCATGGCTACTTAGCTACTTATTACTGATACATTTTACTGCGCCTGCAGCAAGGGCCACCTTCTTTCTAATTATCTCCCTCTCCGCTCCACATTTCTTTTTCTACCTTTACATTTCACCTGCTGATGATGCTTTCTTGAGTCAATTGAGAAGCACTGAGAAGACAGTTGCTGTGTGTGTCAAGAGGGATGCTATGACGCCATATTTTGCAAACAGCAGACAGGACACTACGGCAACTGGTTGGGCAATACACCAACCGCAGGTGTCGCAGTCGCATATGATGATGTGGGCATTCAGAGATATCTGTTCACTCATTCTTGTTGTTCACACAGACTGCCCAAGGCAGACCAAATAGACCCTCTGTTGGGAAATGTCCCAGAACTCCCTATGTACATCCGCCTCTACTGTTAGGGTGGGGGTGAAGCCACGCCCACTCACTCTTTCATGCCTTACTATCAGCTGCTTGCATCAGCATTCAGTGACACAAAGATATCAGTAGACTGGAGATAAGAGCTCAAGCACAGAATGTTTCCAAATGCCATACATTTGTTTTACTTTTGATATAACTCTGAGTCAATCCCTTCAAGTCCACAGACAAATCAATAGAGAAAGTTTATTAATGGGAGCAATATTAGCTTCAGGTTAGTGAACATGCTTGTAGCAGAGAGTGACTGAAGTGACTAGCCCACTAACGCTAGCCGCAGTTAGCCTGTCCGCTAATGCTAACAGTGGCTCGCTTGCCCGCTCCGTCTGTCCACTAAGCTATTTTTAGAGCGACACAGACTATTTTAAGATCCCAAGAGGGCGAGAGCTGCACCCAGAGTCTTTCACAGGGATAAAGTGCTATAGCAGCCGAGGAAGTAACCCAGCTGAACCACACTGGTTACACTTTGAGTACGTACTAAAGTCACAGTCAATATCAGGCAGTGCGACTTTCCTAGTCCACTTCACTCCTCCCAATTACTACAGGTGAAGTGTTTTTATAGAGTCCGATGACAAACGCGTGTATCAAATACATCACTGGTACCTGGTCAGCCGTTAGATAATTGCAGTAGAGGGGTTTCAACCTGTCAGTGGCAGTCTCTATGTACATTTTAATCACAATTTGAAATTTTGAACTTTCCTGACAAGACTGTAATATTGTCAAATACTTGTCTGAGACTGTCTGAAGCTAAAATGACAAAATCAGACCCCAGAATATATATGAAAACAGGTCCAAGACATAAAATAATTGTAATTTTAAATGTAAAATGTTGAATGAAAGCTACTTATATTATTATATTATATACTTACAGTATATGCTGACAAAAATGGTTTTATAGCTGACTTAGATTCTGATAACAGATTTACAAATTAAATTTAAATTAAGATCCAGCTCTTGTCAAATAATCTGAAAAACAAGTTTATTTTTTTCCCCCCATTCCTACTGTACTCCCTCAGAGCTCTCAACTTTTTCCTCATTCCCTTTAATTTGTCTTTCCAATCCACTTAAGTCACATTAACACATGACATTATAACAGGGTTTGACAGTTAAAAGTTTAAATTGTTGGAGTTCAGACACAAAAAAAGTGTTTGTGAACTTGTGGTGTGCACTGTGTGTCCTGAAGGCAAACTCTCCCTTGTGTTGCAATCCCAACCAAAGAACATAGAGTACCAGATCTCAGTACTCCGGAGGCTCGTGACCTTTAGCTGAGAAGTTAGTGGGCGTATATCAGAGCAATCATCTTATCACTCCCCTCTATAGGGGCTGGTCAGATATACTGCCATTTCCAAGCATGGATCTGTCGTTAGCATGTGGCCGTCAGCTCTCAGGGAGGTTCGTCTGCGGTGGAAAACATCAGTCAGCCGCCAGCGTCTGACAGAGCTCATTACTCACGTTACCGTCTGACGATGGCAAGGAGCCTCGGCTTCAAGTCAAGACATCCAGCATCGCCTGCTATTTGGGCCCTTCAAGTGCCGGGGCAGAACACACACAGACAGGGCTAAACACAGCCAGCGTAGCCACCAGGAATGTGTTTTTGCCTTATTTCTGTTGACGTGTAAGAGCAGCGAGGGAGAAGCATCTGTCTTCGTTTTCCTTGAAACTCTATATATGCAGAACAAGCCCTAATGCTGTCATTACACGTACTGTCTTATTGCTGCAAATCAAATCCATGGTTGTGGAAATGGTAATAGATATGGCTGACAATCAGTGTGTGTGTTTGGGTGTGTGTCTGCAGAGGGGTGTACAGATTCTGCAACGGCCAGGGGCAGAATTCAAGAAGAGGCACTTCTTATTCACAGGGTCACTGTTACATGTGGGGTAGGGGTTCATTTCTACCCCGTCTCACCAGAGGGGAAGCTCTGAGGAGTACTCAGGCTGATCAGAGAAATACTTGAGTACCTTGAGTTGGCCAGACGGGCACTTTGGCCACTCTTAGGGAATGCAGCAGACCAAAGGAGCACTTAGGCCTGTCAGAGGGGACCATGGGTAAGAAAGAGAGGCTCTTATGTCATCCAGAAAGCTACTTGAGCCTATCAGAGAGGCATTTTGTGGAAACAAAGTTACACTCAGGTGGACCATAGGGGCAAATAGGCCATCAAAGGTCACTTTGTGACCTGGCTGATCCAATTGGGCAAACAGAGAGGCTCTTGGGCTGACCGTACAAGCTCTTGAGTCTCGAGATGGTACTTAGGGTGCACTTGGTAAGACCTAGGTGGTACTGGGACAAGATGTCTCTTGGACAAGATTTCTCTTGGACAAGATGTCTCTTGGACTGATTGTGGGGCACTAAGGGGTAGCTCTTATGTGCATCAAGGGTAGTAAGACCCTCAAATGGCAAAATGGCAAACCTGCCTGGGTTCAGATCATCACTAGAGTCAAAGTCCATCCAAGTTGATTGTATAGGCCAATAACAAGGGCCAAACAGAAAGGCCTCAGGTGGACCAAGGTTCTATTAATTCAAGCAGGTTGGGGTCAAGAGGCAAACCCAGACATAAATGGCACTAAAGGAGTACTTTAACATGAAGTGGGCAACAAGGGTCTCCACCAGAAGTGAACATATTGGCACCAAAGGAGCAACAATGCCCTTAAAAGGTCAACTACAGGGACAATTTGGGCCTAAGTCCATCTCTAGTGACCTGGACATATCAGAGGGGCACTGGGGATGACAACAGTGACTAAGAGACCACCAAGGCCATAAAAGGGGAAATTCATGTGGACAAGAATGGCACCTATTGACCACGTCAAAACAAGGGGGCTCATCAGTAAATATTAAAGGTATATAGGCCAAACTAAAGGGCACTTGGCTGAACCAAAGTAGCACTTGCGCCAGGTGGGCATCATGAGCAAACTAAATGAGGGCAAGGGTACAACTAATAGAGAGGGGTTTGGTACCTGGGCCAGACAGATGGGTAATTTGTAACTGGGTCCATCATTGAGGCCGGAAACATGACTAGAGCGCTACTAGGGCCACTTGGAAGGGCACTTTCAAAAAAAGACTCACCTAGGTTGACAAAAATAGGCACAATAGGGGCACAAAATGACCAAAGGGCTTTCATGCAGGATAACTGGAGATCATACAACAATCAGAGGGACATTCAGGCAGAGCAATGGAACCTGAGCAATCCAGAAAGATATTCAGCGACTTGGCCCATCTGCTTTGGCCTTGTAATCCAACTTTTAAGGTGCAAATGCCAAAGCAACAAAGACACCTTGGTACAGCATTTGAGCACTTTAACAACCAAGAGAGACACTTCAATCACTTTAACCGAGAAGAGGAAGGTATTTGAGAGGAAAACGTGAGGCACCATAGCCACCAGGAAGGTCAGTTTGTCAGTTAGATCTGGTTGGACACTTTGAGGAACATTAATGCCACTGTTGCTCTTATATTAAGAAAGATTCTGCAGGAGAAAAGATATACAGACAGTGTTTTATATACAATATGTCTTTCATGTAAGCTTTGCTCTGATTGCTCTAAACAAACAAAAATACACATCGAAGGTATGCACGAGGTCTTCCATGACTGGAGTAATGACTACACCAAACTATGACACCTGTTAACATTCACGTCTGTTACTAAGCATGAGCATGGCCTGAATTATGGTGGGAAGAAATTATTTCACATTGCCCCCGCCTCCGCCCCAGCCGCCGAGCTTTGTACAACAAGTTGACTAACCTCTGGCCTCCAGAAGGCAGATTATAACAAGAATTTAACTTAATGAAAACAGACACACACACACACACACACACACACACATTAAGCCGTCACAGGAAGAATGACTTGCAGCGGAGATTACAGCATCCTCCATGAGTCAAACGTGTGATGTGCTTTATGAGGACGAGGGAAAGCAAAGACACATGGATCCACTTTGATTTTATAAATGGAGGATCTGTTGGCTTAACGGTGTCCGAGGTCGTGACACGCACATCCACAAACACACACAAATGTATACACACTCTCTGAACCATAATCAGATCTGATTCCCTTTTATGCCACAAAATATTTATGACTGTACACAGACTTTTCTTATTCAGTATGAGAGAAGTGCAGTTGTATTAGTGTATGAGAGTGTGTGTGTGCGTGTGTGTGCGTTTTGTGGAGTGGGGGGTGGTTTTAAATTAGACTGTAATTGAAAACAAATCCACATAGTAGTTTTCTCTGAGCTTTAATGAGGTTAAGTCACCGTTTGCCTCTTACGCTCCGTCAGTCAGAGTGAGGAATCATGTGAGACACAGACGTGCGAGCCACTGCACTGCTCCTTGGCTGCTCCTCTGTCATGGGAGAATAAAGCCAGCATCACACCTCATCCATCCAGCTGCTGGACAATTGCCACACACACACACACACACACACACACACACACACACACACACACACACACATAAATACACACATGCACCTTCGATTTAGTCCCGGGAGGACTCACTCACACCGGCCTTTAGGGCCCAGGAATAAAATCGCTTAAAGAGGAAAAAATGAGTGCCAGTACTCCTCCTCACTTGTTGGCGTATGCATAGTGCAGCCAACATCAGTAAATCATTCATATTACGCTATAAATTTCTTCTTTTAATAAAATGATTTTCACAGCATACTTTTACCGAAAAAACGACTTCAGAGTGTCACAAAGTCAAAAAGTCTGCATTACTTGTGTCATCATTGAGCTCTGCTTCGGCTTGTGTCCGTAATGCATTCAGTTCATGCAACTCGTCAGCAAAACATTGCTTTTACAAAACTGACACCTGCAAACTGGACAGCTCATATTTAACTCTTTGCACAGCAGGCCGTGACTTGATGCAGGGGACCGTCTTCAAGATGCCGGACAAAAAAAAAGAAAAAAGGATGCTGCAAAAATAAGTAAATCTCTTCTCAAATTAACGGTCTCCTGTTAGTTATTCTTCTATAATTAGCAGAGGATGATTTGCTTTGATTTAATTTGGGAGTCTCATACCTAATCCTCTTCACTCGCCTCTCCCTGATTTAAAAGTAAATATTCAGTACTTTAACAACATCTTACACAAAGCACTTACGACATTTCATTTATTTTCACATTTCGTTTTTTTTCCATCCTTGCATATAGAGACAGAGAGATAGAAGGAGAGAGGGATTTATTTATTTGCTCTTAAATGTCCCTGTTGGGATTTCAAAACCTCAAAATGTGTTATTTTCATAGACTGTATAAAATATGGACGTAGTAAAGAGGCGGAGTTTGAGCCTCTTAGCCAACAGCTATGTGTTCCCGTCCAGGAGTCAATTCAGTCATGTCCTTATTTGGGTAAAAACTCGTAATCTTAATATCTTCTGAACCGTGGCTAAGAAAAAAATTCACCCCCCGTATAGTGTGTGCCGATAGAGAAATTAACTATGTAGAGCCAAGCTGTTTTTTGAACCAGGCTGTAAACATGTTTATTAATGCTGCAAAGATCGTCTTTTTTGAATTGGTGTTTATGTGGTTTCCGATGTTTCTGCAGCCAGCCTCAAGCGGATTCTCGATGAATTGCAGTTTCGAACACATCCACATGGGCTTCATAGTTTGAGACAGGAGGTTGCCGCTTGGTTATTTTGTATAAAGTCTCTGTAATCCCAAGTCTTTTACACTGCCCTCTTTTGTGATGTCTCCCACAAATCTCATTTTTAATGCAAACCTGAAACCAAAAACTTCCAGCCCAAAAAGTACAACTTGTCGTCTGTTATAACAACTCAAACAAATCATCACACACCTTAAAGTTGTAAATTGCTGTTCTTGAATGTGTTATAGTTGTGCCAATAAACACAAATAGAGGACACTTGCAGTTGCTTCGGTGTTGTACAGTAGTCCAGGATCTGTTTTCTACAGATAAGTTGTAACAACAAACCACTCCCCTGATAGTTTCAAACAGGATTAAAATATATCAATTTATAGACCCTGAATGAACAGTAAACAGGAGAGAAATCCCCTGTAGCATTATTGATTTGATGTGCTACCATGGGCCAGAACTAAATGTATTGTTGTGTGTGTATGCATGTAGCTGTCTGTGTGTGTTGCGTGTTACTAGACTAAAAACCCAGCCAAGGGGTAATACATCACACCAGCAGGAGTTTATTCCTCACCACATCTCCTCGGCTGGAGGATCCTCCACTCTGTGATATTAAACCTCGGCTCAGTGCATCATCATGAGAAACCTACAATGTCTGGCAACCAAAGCTCGGCAGTGCCCTCTTATTTTAACAGAACAAAAGCTGTGAGCTGTCAAAAAGCTCCCATCTGGAGCCAGAGAGAGAAGCTTCATTGTTCTCGCTCCCTCCACCTCTCCTCCACGACCCCATCTTCCTGTTGTGCTGGCTTGGCGGCGAGAAGGGGATTTTTATTTTGGTTTCTCTGCTGGAGGTCAAAGTTCCCTGGGATGTGGAATCAGAGGAGACGTTGCCATGTTTCCCCTCCCTCATTTTTCAACCCTTCCCAGCAGTCCCTCCGGGGAGAGCGAGCAGCACATTTCATCTTCCATGAGAAACGGCAGCGAGCAGCGGCGGCACAGAGCCGTGTGATCACACAGAGGGTCTGTGCAGGCACGCAATCCCATGTATGATGCAGGCATGCGAGGGAGCACATGTGCTGCTGCAGATGGTTTCACACACACACCCAGACACTTCGAAGTTGCTCAATACTCACTGTTTGTTGATTGTTTTATAACCTGGGAGATGTTTGTGTAGTCTAAGCCATAATTTTTATCATTTGTGGAAACATTTTACCCATCATGGCGTCCCCTGTTGCAAAATGTAAGTTGATTACTGTTGCACCATTGCTCTGACCATTAATAGACGTTATATCAGACTTTTTTTCGATTAAAACTTTAAGATCTGCTCCGATGGAACTCTGAACTTCTTCAACCTAACCCAAGATCCCTGCCCTTCACTTCACTCTTCAGTTTCATGTGCTTGCTTGGAGTAGAGGGTCGCAATTGTTCATGGAATCTAGGGAGAGTTGTTGTCTACTCCTTAAAAGAGAGAGGTACAGCAAAAATCACCAAGTGCTTTGCAAATTGAGTCACTACAAAATGGAATACAACAACCAAAGAAGAGGGACAAGCCAACTTTTGCTTAAAAGTCATGCAAAAGTTTTGAATTGTGTGTCTGGAACAAGAAGCTTTGATAATTTGTTGTTTAGGAAATCAGAACTTGTTCTAAATTAAGGTTTTTGAGTCGAGGTATCTTTACCTCTTGTGTTTGAAGCCTTAAAGGTATGATGCAACAAGTGGTGTCCAATTTCCAAGGTTAAGATTTCAAACACTGTACCTCTTGTAGCAAGCTATGAAGGGTCCCCCAGCCGGTCAGGGTCTATCCAAAAAGGATAACTAGGTCTAGGCTTTGATTTTGGTGGTTGATATAATTGTGTTTAATAAGACTTCTTATTGTATGTTGAAGCAGGACATGTCTGATGTCTCTGTAATAATGCCGCTGAGTAAAATGTTATCTTAACCAATAATAATAATGACAACAACTACTAAAACACCAGCGTTTTCTTTAAGTCTGAGGGTGGAGGTGATGGAGCTCTTTAGGGGCCCTGAATAATTACATCATTATCTTAACCAAGCAGACTGAGAGGGGCCTTGAGACCTTTTTAAACAAAATCAGAGGAACATTCATCTCTGTACAGGCCTGTTTCTGTCCTCCCTTCACAGCAGGACAAGAATCATCCAATCTGGAACCCTGAGGTGAACAACATGTTTGTAAACGCACATTTTTAGAGTAGTAAAACTTTATTTCTAAAGCACTTTATCAACAAGAAAGCAACATAAACACTGAGTGTGTTTACATGGACTTAAATGTTACAGTTAAGAGCCTTACTGCTGTTATATAGTGTTTACATGCACACCGAGAAACCTGGTTATTCACACCCCTCTGTGCATAATGAGTTCTTTCTGAATTCTGCATCTTACTTGCACGATACAAATCTGAAAGAAAAATGACACCACTTTGGCTTATTGCGAGCTTAGCACTATTTAATGCCCACATCGTGCTGCAGATATGGAGTATCCACCTCATTTCTAACAACATGGTTAAGAGAGCAACAGCAAATATCAAACATGTCCTCAACTTTGCCTGCTGTCAGCCTGTCGCTGCCTCTGCATGAGACAAGGGAGCAATGGGTGAAGATAGGCAGCCGTCACTGCTAAGACAGGGTCATCATTGTGGAGTGATATGTCACTCAGCTGAGGTGGCTCCTGTGTAGTCGGCTGCTGCCAGAAACTGGGGTAAGGCGTACACATGCCGCAGTATCCTGTTTTCTTTCAGAGTTCTCCAGATAGCAAAACCAGGTTTCTCAAAACCAGGGTAAGCGCTTTCCTTGTTTCCGAAATTAGGATAAGATATTTTCATGTAAAACACAAAAACATGATATCAGTTCATGTGCAGCTCTTCTCTTCAGCATGACATTTAACCGTTACACTGACAGGTTTGACAGAAATAGATGCGGACAGCAGAGTTTCTGACTCTCTCTTGTGAATCAAATGATAGTTATGGACCTCAAAAGGCATTATTGGTTGACTTTAACATAAATAGATACATTTCTAGTATATTTGTACACCATTATTTCGGTTATGGCAATAAAAACGTGTATGTAAGTAACATAGACTGTATAAAGTGATGGACGGCATGACATCTGTGAAGCTGAAACATTTGGAGCTCCTGCTCCTGACTGACAGAGGTATAGGACATGAAGCAGCCTCCTCCAAAGGGGTGGGATGTCAATACCACAACTCCATCAGACAAGCTCATAAGCACAGTTCTGGCTCCCTAATATGCTAGACGTTAACTAGGGAAATGTAGGCTTCACTTTTGCACAATGAAAGGAAATAGACAGACGTCCATCTTTATATGCAGTCAGCTATTGTCACATGATTACTCCTGTGAAAAAAACAGCTTACTAAAGGGACATGTGGTTGAAACCAGGACACAACCGGTTTATAAAGTGGACCATGAAGTCACTGTTTCCGTTATGAAGCATGTTTGTAGCGCTATGCTTTTTCCCGTGACTCAGAGGAAAGATGTTTTGATGACACACCTCCACATAATGCCAGGTAAGCGTCTGATGCAGAGTGAGTGAGCACAGTGGCCGCAGTGTTTATCTGTTTCTGCTGCACAGACAGACAGCTCTGATGACTCCCTTGTTGTTTCGTTGAAGAATGATGAGTCATTACGTGTTTTTAGGAGGCCTTTTAGATGTCTGCCCCACTCCATCCTTCCCTCACTTCCTTCTCTCCCCTCTATCCCTCTCTTCCTTCTCTTCCCTCCTTCCCTCTCTTCCCCCTCTTTCCTCCTTTCCTTGTCCTGCCTGGTTCTGCCCGGCTGTTCACTGCGAGTCAGGGGGGTTTCATATTTTCCGTGCACTGTGTCCAGGACATTTACAGTTGGCGTCAGGGTACGCTGTTGGTCTGTGGAGAGGCACTTTGAAGTGTTTGCGGTTTCACCACATCTGCAGGCAAGATGTGCATACAGGGGAGGGGGGCTCGGGTGGAGGGAGGAGGGAAGGGCGAGTCAGAGGAGGAGGTGGAGAGTATCTGTCAGTGCTTCTTATGTCATGTGACAATGAACAACATCCTTTAACTCTTTCTGAGAATGGCTATGTGGATCTGAAGCACCTTGTTAAAGCTGAGTTGTTAAATAAGCATTTCTCTCAGGGGTATGTGTTTCTGTCAAATATGATGGGCATCATGCGTTTTTGAAAACACAGACAGGATTAAAAAGCGTGTTGAGGCTGTGCTGGATGAGGAGGTGTCTGTGTTCTAATGCTGATAAATGCCCCACATTACAACGGTGTCATAACAAGAAAACTGTCTGAGTTGATTAAATGCTTGTTAGACAACTCTGCAGATTCATTATGTGTCTAAATTTAGGGAAAAGGCTATTAAAAGAGCAATCCAAACATCAGCATCATGGTCTTAAAAGTCCAACCACGGGGCAGGGGTGAAGCCAGGGTGGTGCCTCATTTCCCTCATTAAACTGAGCTTCGTCACCCATTAAACCTCTCGTCAGACGTCGTTTGTCTCCGTCTGCTCCTCTTCATCAGGCCCAAACTTCACCCTGCAGCCGCTGAAGCCAAGCAGAGCGTCTCTACAGAATTAAGCCCCCGCCGCAGAGACATCAGTTTAATCATCAGTTTATGGAGCAGGATTTTCGCTGAGCCTATAGTCGCCGCGCCCACAAGTATTTTCACATTTCATTAGCTTGTGGGTTTTGCCAGGGCGGCGGTGAAAGCAGAGGGAGGCGGCGGTGAGCTTGTGTTGATCCCAGCACTGGAATTTTGACTTCTTCACTTTCCACACTTTTATTCCCGCCATATTCTTCTCCCTCCCTGTGCTCCGAGACGCTGGCGCTACCATTTGTAACCATTATTAAAGTCATATTTCACAGCTTAGTTCATAAAATTGCTCAACTTGCTTCAAATTAGTAGGATTGCCTCTGCTCTCTCCCTCCCTTCTGTTCCTGCTCCCCCTGTTAAGCATCTCAGAGAGTGATGGGTTAGCGCTGGGTTTCACACAGTTTCTGCGAGCTGCCACCCCGGGTCAGGATCACTCGGCTCACATCAGGTTCAGGTTTGAGTCTTGGCTCCTGAACACATGGCAGCAAATTTCCTCACACCATAAATACTGTGATGATTGAGACTGTGAGTGTGACACAGGCTTTGCCTGCACACATACACAGTAAAGAGTTTTTCACTCACCTGCTGCAGGTCTGAGTGTCTCTCGCACTTTAATTTGAAGTCACAAAGGCCCTGAAAGGTGAAGTTTGTGAGAGACTAGAGGAAGGTGTTGATAATAAGTGTTAATAAAAACAGAATGTGATGGTTTGCAAATCATTTAATTTTTTTCCTTAATTAAGAATATCCCAAAGAAAACACTCTATGGGAAAAAATCAAGTGGCAACCTCCGGTCTGAAAATATGAGTCTAATGCAGAAGTGCTAAAAACTGCAGTTCATCGAGGATCCGCTTGAGGCTAGCTCCTGAAGTACAGGAAACCACACACACACCAATTCAAAAGAGCCGATCTTTACAGCAGAAATAAACATGTTTACAGCCTGGAACAAAAGATGAGTGTAGCCTGGATAGCTCATTTCTCAATCGGCTCTCACTGACGGGGGGGGTTCATTTTTTTCTAACACGGCAATTTCGAAGATATTGAGATTACAAGTCTTCAAATGAGAGGCACAGTTGACTTAATTGACAGGCGGGAACACTGTAGCTGTTGGCTAGGAGGTTCAAAGCCCGCCTCTTTTCGGCACAATCACTCGAAAGCAGCAATATGGCTGCCGCCGCCGATAGGCCTCAAAGCAGCTCTTCAGAAACAGATGGGTGACGTCACGGATACTACGTCCATATTTTATACAGTCTATGTAAAAAAATTTATTATTTTATGAAAAATATATGCTCATGCTAAATCTGATGCCAGCAATACGTTTCAAACTGTTGGTACAGGGACATGTTTATCATTGTAATGAACAGTCTTCTTTTTTTTTTTTTCTCCAACACTGTAAATATTTGTTAATCCAGGAGACCATTTTCTGGAGTTGAGAGTGAAATGATGTCCCATTCTTGCCTGATGTAGGATTTCAGCTGCTAAAGAGCTCAGGGCCTACTTTGTTGTATTTTCCTTTTTATTATACTCCAAATATTTTCAATGGGTGACCAGTCAGGACTATAGACAGGCCAGTTTAGCACCTGGACTCTTCTACTACAAAGCCATGCTGTTGTAATTCATGCAGAATGTGGTTTGACGTTGTCTTGCTGAAAAATGTAAGGCATTCTCTTGATGGCAGCATATGTTGTCCAAAACCTGTATATATTGTTCAGCATTAAAGGAGCCTTCACAGGTGTGTAACCTACCCATACCACCAACATTGTTTATGCACTGTTTCAATTTATTAAAGGGTTTTAATTAATTGCAAACTATTAAAATCTGTTATTCCGAACATTTAACACAGCACCTCAACTTTTTAGGAATCTGGGTTGTTAGTTTCCGTCATTACTCTTAAAAAACTCTCAAACAACCAGTTGAAGTTTTTCCTTCTTTAGTAACTTCAACATTTCTCATCTTAGTTATTCCCAAACTACCCTTCTTTTTCAGGAACATTCAGCCCATTTGAAAAGCAAATTACTATAAAGTTTGACTAAAAATGTCAGCCATATGAGTCCAATAAATTCCCCCCACACACTGACATCTTAGCCGCTGGAGTGTTTCAATGTTCCCCTTGTATACAAGCCCAGAACACGACTGAACAATGTCTCCCTCCATCATAAACTCCTTTAGTGTGGTCTGTTAAAAGTTCACTTCCTGTTTTCCTCCACATGCAAACACCCTGTTTGAGGTTGAGGATCTCTGAGCGGCTTTAAACCAGGAGAGGAAAATAAGGAGCTCAAACAGAGACTGAAAGATGCTGCAGCTCTTTCCTGCGTGGGAGTCTGGGCATGAAGAGAATAAAGAGTAAGTTCAGACTGAAGAGGCATTCACTGTCCCTGTTTTCACTGCCTGTGTAATTGATGCTTTAGAAACACCATGAGTGTCCTCAGCAGGAAAAAGACAGCACTGGTTGTTTTTGTTTAAAAGCCTAAAACAACTTTCATTTATGATTCCCTGGCATGCAACCTCATGTGGATTTATTAAATATGAGTTTTGACCCAAATAGCCGTGATGCTTCTGACAAAACTGCAGCTATTTCACAAGGGGAACCCTTCAGAAATGTTTGGTCAGGTTCAAGTACCAAAACTACTTTGTAAGGTGAAGGGAAAGAATCGTCAGAGTTGAAGTTAAACTTGGAGACAAACTCTTCCCCCTCAATATGTATTAGTGTGAAAAGAAGTTGTGATCATAAATAAAACAAACTTGTGTTTATGAACAACTAAAGTCTAGGAGTGATACTTTTACATTTGTTTTCAAAATGCCAAGAGGCTAGGGCTTCATCCTTGCTTGCATAATTTTGTTTTAAATGACTGTTGCGCATAAAGACGCCTACTACATGTTCAATAATTGACACATGCAGAATAAGTTGTTTTCTTCTCCTCTTGAGGACAGACCTGGAAAACTTGACTTTTGATTTTTGACCAATCAGCATCAGGACATTGCTGTTTCAACAAACCTAAGACCTATTAATGGTAAGAACAGCAGTTTATGCTTCATGCTCATATTGCTGAAGTGTATCTCTGTGCAACTTACTGTTTACAGTGAAAATGAGACTCTTGAGATATAAATAAACGCTCCCTCAAGGGATGCAATGAACAAAGAAATTATGACATTTACTTTGCAAGCATTTATGGAGGGATTCATTTTTTGAACGTGATTCAAATATTAACAATCTATAGCTCTTTATTTGTTCTCCACCACCTTCTGTTGGAGATTATCTGAAACTTTTCAATGCCTCACTTGGTTCACCAGCTAGCCTCAAACTTTGGCTGCTGTGGGCTGCAGGGAGTGCAGTGAATGTATCAGAGCTGTTTTGATGAAAACAAAAGTTTGCGAGAGTGTGTGCTCTTTATATTCAAGCAGTCTTTTCACTTATTAATATAATAAAATTTGATAATTGGAGCATTAATGAAGTGTTGTGCTTTATGATAACCACATATTTACCAAATAACAAGTGCTGTTGGAAAGCTGGCAATAAACATGCAAAGACTTTGCGTGTTTACTGATTACAGGACTGAGTTTTTACAGAATTGTCCAATTACAAATGTTCTAATTGGGCAATTTTGCAAGTTGGCAGAGCACTGGCACTGTAAATGGCTTCACGTATAAATACACACATACAGGCACACACTTACAAAAATCCACACCATGCAGGCTCCACAAAATAAAATTGAATAATAAACTCTTGGCATCAAACCTGTACTTATTCTGAAAGTGAACCCCCGCCAGCAGAAACGAGCTCTGCCTCCCGAGATCAAGAGACAGGAAATACCTGCCGACTTGCTCAGGTCCCTGCAGATTTACTGGAGCAGCTAATGGCTCCTGCAGCGAGGCCTGTTCCTCTGCCCCCTCTCATGAATACATCACACCACACACCGAACACACACATGTTTACACTGAGTTGAGATACTTTTACTTTCAGTTTTGACACAAACAATAACAAAAAAACAAATGTACAACAAACTAATCACCTGGTGTTTGGACCAAAAAGTTTGGCTAACTAGTGCAAGTCTGTTTCCTTAACAACTGACAGTGAAACTGGATCAGTGGTATTTTTTATTTAGACGCCAAGATGTCTCCAGGCATACTACTTGTCATCTGCAAGTCATCATATTTCATCGCCTTTTTGTGTCCCTCACGTCCCACAAATATGTACCAACCCTTAAGCATCAGCACCTTACTTCTCTCAGTCAGAAAACCTTTCAAAAGTGCAAGAAATTGTAGAAATTATTGCATTTTGTTTAGATTTGAGCACTAATAGAACCTGATTAGATTTGGTGAATCGGAAAAAGAAAGAGGAATAATGAAAACTAACGAATACAGGAGAGGAAATGAGAGAAAGTGAAAAACAGACTATGATAACAGAGATGTTTTATTTTAGGAACACTCTATCACTAAGTTTCCCACTTTCACAGTACACAAGAGTGATATTTCAAAATATTGAAGAGAAGTATTGAACCTCAAACTGTATTGTAAGACAGAACTGAAGTTCACTGAGTTATTCTCCACCTCTGATGCTCTCTCCTTCACTACACACAAACACTTGACTCCACACACACACTTGACTCCCTAAAGACACACAACACGCTCCAAACCTCTGCCCTGCTCTGACTCACTTTGGAAAAAAAGATTTAATCATAGGAGTAAATTGGCGTGGTGGAAAAGTGATTCGTCGGGGCATAATGTGCATGTGCGAGCCATTTGGACTCATTACGCAGTGATCTGAAAGGTTATGGAATTGAAACCAGCACGAGGGTCGGAGCTTCCAAGGGCACCGAGAGCGCGGAGGCCCCGAGAGCGGCTCCACATGTTGTCAGACAACACGCTACCACAGCAACGCCAAGGTGGGGTAGGGGGTTTGGGGGCAAGGGCATGAATTGTGGGTAGATCTAATTGGGTGGCTCTGCTCTCAAACCTCACTTACAGCTATGAAAAGAGGTGTTTGTTGTTCCAAATTACGCTGAATTGATGTATACACTTGCACTTACCGCACAAACACACACGTCATCTGTGGTTTGTTTCCAGCTGTGATGGGCTGTGTGTTTTCAAACATGCATGTTGTTTGTTTTCAAGGTACAAAACGTATCAGTTTACAGGAGAACCAAAACACTCGAGAAAGGAATGTACGAGTCCTTTCTTTGTTACACCTTATGTTTGCCCCTAAACACCGCACCAGAAGAGATTATATGAAGGCACAGCTCAATGCCTGAACAAAATAGGAATATTCACAATGCTTTCTTCAAGGAGCCGGACCTAGACATTTTGATCACACTCCAAATATTAAATATTTATGTCTTGATTTTTTTTAAATGTCTGATCTATTATGAAGTGAAGTGTTCAATGTTTCTGTTAGTAAATTTGTAGTCTGAATAGTATTGACCAATGAGATATCAACAGGCTTTGGTATCTGCAGGAAAAACAGTCTGTATGAGAGCAAGAGCAAAAGGAACACAATCCAGTGTAATGACATCCCAGCTCCCATCATTGGCTATCTGAGGACGGTGTTTTCCTCTCTATAAACAGATATCTACATGAAGAGCAGCTAACAGTCTGTTCTAGATGAAACTAGTCACTAAGATTATCAGCATTTAGATTTCCTGACTTCCTGGAATGCATCAGAAATGATGGATCCCACGTCCATTCAACAAACAAACATTTGAAAAGTTGTTTTCCTCCCCTCTTGAGGATAGACCTGACAAAGCTTGACTTTTGACTTTTGACAAATCTGCATCATGATGTTGTTATTACAGCAAACTTAAGACCCCTTAATTACAAGAAAATCACAAGAAAATCAGTCTCTGTTTCAGGGAACTTACAGTTTACAGTGAAACTGAGACTCACCTCAAACAGATGATCGGGCGCTCTTCTGGTGGGTTGCAATGATCAACACTGAAACAGCAAATTAACAGTGCAGAGAGGAGAACAGATCTTAGATAAGCAGCAGCAGGATGATTGGTTAATATAGGTTGTAGTAAAGCCTGGTTGGTGAATACTTTCATGAGGAAACACAAGAAGAACTTTACAACGTCAGTGATGCAGAACTGCTGATGGTGCTGTATGAGAGCTGGAGGTGTGATGGAGGAATCGCAGTGATGAACACAGTGGACAGGATGAACACAGTGTGCAGGATGAACACAGTGGGCAGGATGAAATGCTTACAAAGGTGTAGGTCTGTTAGTTTGTATTTTAGAGAGTATCTGATGTAAAACAATCAGAATAAAAGTCATATATCCGTGTTTCACTGCTTTGATTTTATTCGCATTGATCACTTCACCACCCTTGCTGTCTCTCTTTTGTTCACAGCAGCTTTAGATTGAAAATATGAGCACCAATCTGAAGTTACCATGAAAGCTGATATAAATTTTAAGTACATGGTTTTAAAAAGTATCAAAGAATCAAACATTTAACGGCCCTAACATCAACTTGCTGCTTCCCCATAACAAGTAGATTACATGAAGTAATTGTTTACTTAGTCCCTACTTTCTTATTGAATACAGCAGTGAAATAATCTTGCTCCTGTTTTTTAGGGTGTAACACCGGGGTGCTCTTGTTCTATTCAGTCTCACATTGGCACTGTCTCATTCTCTCTGGCAGTGATTTGACCAAAGCTTGGGCTGTGTCCCACTATTTGCATTAAATACTTTTAGCTTGACAAGTTGTGAAGCCAGTGAATCACACACTAAGACAGTCACACAAAAGCACACATGTATTTATCACCAGCTACAGATGGGAAGAAATTCCTTTCTGTTGTTGTGAGCAATGCTTTCTGTCAAACTGCTCAGCAGGAAGCTCATTTTTGGGAAGAGAAATGATCCCTACTCTCTCTTTGGCATGGTTTCTTTCCCTGCAAACACAGCTCCAGAGATCTTAGGGCACATTAACCTGAAGGTAGGACCTTCTGCGTGCTCTGAGCAGCCAGGATGTCATCATTTGTCATCCTTTGTTTGGCTCAGCAATTAAACCCTCACAGTCAGCAGCACCTGATCCAAACCCATATTGCCTGATGAATTATTGCACTCTCAGACCCAGGCCTATAAAAGTCTGTGTAACTAATCCCTGCCCTCTGAGCTGAGTGGGGCAAAAGAAGAAAAAGCACCCTTAGACCCTTCACAACACACTGTGATGGTTAAAAACCCGGCACAGGCAGCCAGAAGAAAAGCAGCCCAAACATCATCAGGTCTCGTTTTTTCTGTGATATGATTTACCATGAGAACTGGAGATGAAGAGGAGGCACATTCCTCTGCTGAATATTCTCTCAGGGAGCGGAGGTTAGTTTACTCCGCTCTCTGTCTCCTTTAAACTACCGAGGCTCCAGAGACAGACTGAGGTTTCCACAAAGACTCAGCCTGTTTGGGACAAACGTTTTGGCTGTCTGAGCTGATGGCTCCGCTGTGGAGAGTGACCCCTCTGCTGCATCCTGGGGGGGGGTTTACCATCCCCACATGAGCACTGAGGCTGTAGTGTGTCTCACATGGGAGCCGAGAGAAAGAAAGATAGAGTTTTTTTGGCACCCCCTTGAGGCTGCAGTTTGTAATACACCAAACACTAAGAAACTAGAGCTTCAAAAGCAGCAGGTTTTGGTTGTGTTGCTAAACGGAGAGCACTTTGTGTGGCACAGAGGCAGCGGTTTATCAAAGCTCCTGTGAGGAACTTTTAACTTGTATTGGTTTTGGCGCCCCCTGTGGACAAAGCAGAGCATAATTTGCATTTGCTGATTTTATCTTACACAATCATAAACATCATTTCCACAAAAAAATCATATCCTGCTTTCTTTTACCAGCTAAATGTGTCACTTATCGAGAATCTTTGCCATGAAAGGTGTTACAACATGCTGCTAATCAGTTTGTCTGACACCCTCTGCTGACAGTTTAAACATTGAAAAAAATAAATCAGAAGAGTTACTCTTCATGCTGATGGTCTTTGCAGGAGCCATGCAGGATTTGAATGTTTATTGTATCTTATTTTGGGGGTTAGGATAGTTTATTGTTTAAATATTTTTTGTGGTGTTATTTTTGTTGTTTGTTTATTATATGGTTTATTGCGGGGTCAGTTAATTAGGCCAGTGTTTCTCAACCTTTTTTGAGCCAAGGCACATTTCTTACATTAAAAAAATCCGGAGTCACACCACCAACCAAAAGTATTACAAAATGACACATTTAGTCTCTCCATTTATGAATCTATTTATCTGAGAGAGGGACTTTGGCCAGTTCTTTAACTGTGTCAGGGCGAAGCATCTCATTTACAATGGCTTTTGCAGGTAGTATTATTGTCTCTGCCAGTGTGTGGCTTTTTTTATTTGGCTACAAGTTTAGATACTAAGTAGCTAGTTTTGAGAGCTCTCGCAGACCCGTTGTAGTTTTTCTCATAAAAGTTGCCTTTTCCACCTCCCATATTACGCTCTTCATCAAGGTTAGAATTTTGTCCAGAGCCCAGTTTGGAGTTTTCATTTTTTCTTTTTGAATATTTATCCATCGCTGTTGTACGCCTACGTCTTGTCACATACACATCTCACGCGCATCATTAGTTCTATTGTGTTAAATTAACAAGGTCATTGGTGCTCTTTATTGCCACCCAGTGGATGGGTAGCGCAGATCAGTATGACGAGTATTGAATTACTCCCCCAGTCACAACACTGCAGGCACAGATGCACTACATGGCAAATTATTCGCAGTGAATGAATAACGTTTTTTGGGACTAATTAAGTGAAATTTGAAAAAGTCCCATGGTACACCTGACGATCTGTCACGGAACACTAGTGTTTCACGGCACAGTGGTGGAAATCACTGAATTTGGTTATTTACGGGTCATGTGTTAGGGGCGAGGATATTCAGTTAATTTAGGCCACATGTTTTCTTTTGTTTGGAGGTAGAGAGAGGGGATGAATTGGGTCTAAGTACTTTCTGCTGACCGCTTATTTTCACTGTTTTTTGCTATTTTCTTTTGATCTCTTTAATTATCTGTTTGGGAACTTTCTCATGGATTGATTATCCTTTTTCGTTAATAAAAGGTTAAACTTACTTTTTTGTACATTATTGTTTTTTTTTGCTTTTAGCACGTCCAACACTTTACTAGGCCCAACCTCAGCCTCTCAGCGGCTTTTGGCTCTTTGTAGTCCCTACAGTCTTGTTAGCTCCTATATGTCACAAAGAGACATGCATACTAAATTCATTTTGTTTCATAACCATAAACACTCTTCAGAGAAACTTTGAAATGTGATTGGTTTTTCTTAAAGTGTTAATTTATACAAATTCAGCACAGGCAAAATTCCCACCTACCAACTCAGGGACGGGTGTTAGTTCTGGTTAGGTTTTAGATGATTGTAGAGTAAGTACTACCAAATACTGAATGAATACTTCATGATGCATAATCCCTTGCACAAGAATATCTTAAATAATCCCATGAACAAGAATATCTTAAATAATCTAAAATACAGAAGCTGATTCAAGTAGCGTTCAAGGGAATCATGTTTTTCAACTCTGTTTCGGGCAGCCTGAACTTTTTTCATACACTTTGTTTAGAACACGTGTCTGGTCTGATCATGAATCCGAACTTACTAGAAAAGTTGCTTTAGGATTTTATGTTATTTTTCCAAACCAATAATCTTGGAAGCTGCCAAGCATGCAGCAACACACCCTTGCAAGCTTTTCTTGGTTTGGTGCATTGATTGCAATCGTGCAAGCTTTGGTAACCATCCTTTTTCAGTATCTCACAGGATTATACTTTTCTTTGGTTCATTTAGGCCTGTTTTCACACCTTGATTGTTTGTAGAAGTTTTAAAAACACAGCAATTCTACTCTTGTGCAGAAAAAAACAAGCGTGCGGAGATCGCATATAAGAGGTGATCACTGATTTTTGTGCTGGCAGTGCTCAGACATCTATTTGCAGGAAGAGAAGTATCGTCCACTGCGGTTTCAGCGGACAGCAAGCCTTTGCGCGCATGTGTAACTGTCAGATGGTAGCCGATTGTGCAGACATTTTTCCGTCTGAAACAGCTCCCAGCGGCGGGGTGATAAGCACACATCACTTTATGAGTCAGATTACTATTCAGTAACCCTCAGATGAGTTACAGACCTCTCTGACAGTGTCTTGGCTTCCTAAACTCACAGAAGTTTGAGTTGCTCTGCAGTGCAACGCTGTTGTAAAGCTGCCATCATGTTAACATGAGGTGTTGATAAGGATAAAGGAGCATGCAGCAAGTTTGTGACGAGTCTGGAAAAAAAATCATCTGAAGTATTTGTTTTGATAATTAACTCTCGAGTCAGAAATGTGGCAGTGAGCATAGTTTTGTTCGTAGAGGTGTTCACACTTTCTCGTCCTGTCTCTGTGAGCTGTCTGACTTGTACTCAGTCTGGACTCAGGCCCAAACCTTTGCTCTGCTGACGTGACGGGACAAATTAGTGTTACCCCTGCTAATATATTCAAACTGCTGCTGAGCGGCTGCATAAGACATTGAGAAGTATTAGAAATGATAGCTTTGACTGTCAGCGACGTTAACCACTCCTGAAAAGGTGACAGCACATTTGGCTGCTATTTGCCGGTGGAGAGAAAAAAATAGCTACAAGTTTAACTTTGGGGCATTCTGATCTTTAATTCATACGGGATGTGGAAAATGTGTTTGGTATTTTCACGTCTCAAAAGAGTCATTCTGACGAGGGAAACACGCCGTGGAGATCATCTCACGCCATCGCGCCGTCCACACTTTGATGATTTTGTACTCTCTCAGTGCCAGTCTGCTCATTGACAAACTATCCTTTCATAAAACGCTCAGTGAGGAACAACCCCGAACCACTCCTGTCGAGCTCTTACGCACGCAAATGGTGAGTATTTGAGGCGACTCCTGGATGTGTTTTATGCAGACAACATCTGACAGGCTTGAAATGAAGCCAGGGCAGATATGAAAGCAGGCACTGTCTGTCAAAACCAGGAAGTAATCAAGCCAACCGTCCACCTCAGGGGCGCAGCTGAAAGTCATTAACCCAAACAATGTGCTGCTTCTACTGTTAGTCTAAAAAATAATAACAGTAATAATACTTAGGAGATTACCATAATGATTTCAGAGCATCTAAGTGATGTGGTGTGCAGCACAGTCCCTGTGCAGGGCGTGGACGAGCTGTACTGGGGCAATAATCATTCACGTTTGTGACTTAGCCTTGATTATAATCACCATCAGTGATTACCCACCGCTAATCCTGTTAGCCTTTGTTGGAATGAAAATTGTTAAATATGAAAGAGCATTCAATATATCATAAAACTACATCCATGTGTTTTTGAGTTTGGCATTTTTATTTCTGTAAAGCAGTGCAGCCTGACCTCAGCTAAGTTTAAGCAAATATACAGTATGAAGCATCAAAATGTTTTAAACACTTTAACGGTTACAGCCTAAATTTGAGCACAGAGAGAGAAAAAATACACAAAAGAAATCAATATAAAAACTACATTTCTATTAACCTGCAATATTACAAGCAAGAGTATAAAACACATACGTACATAAAGACAGAGTTCATATTTACAACATCCTGAAGTAAGAGCACTGAATGAACTTTGTGTCCATATAAAGTGACAGAAAGAGACGCTCACTGCACAGACTGACTCACCTCCTACTGGTGTTAACATGTGATCTGTATCTGGATATCAAGTTAAAACAGATTAATACATTTACCCTGCATGGTCTGGTGTTAAACTGATCTGGGATTGGCCTTTGGAGGTCAAACTGTCCATAAATCAAAAGGTCTTTCCTGCAGCACCCGATGAGCTCTTCCTCGACACAGATTGGTTGAGCCCATTTGCAACTGGCTGTATTTATGTAACAGACCCAAATACAGCCAGTTTGTCCCAGTGAACACTCCCTGTATTCAAATAAAAACCAACAGCATTTCTGCTTTAAATGCTTTTCTATAAGTGGCATTCAAAAACTTTTAAAATTCACCTTGGTTAAAGTTATTTGTGATTATTTGACTAAATAACCGTTTGGTAGATTTCTTGTATTTAATCCTTCCTTCTAAGGATCGAACAACATTTAATTTGTTTTGCCATACAACGCTGCATCAAACTGAAGAGCCTGCCAGTTGTTGTTTTTTCTTGTTTATCCCAATTTTGATCAATTTAGAACTTTTAGTCTTCAACACTTTAGATTTGACCCATCTCTTGAATCCATGATATAAGTCCCTGAAGTGGGCGCCCGTGTTCAATTTCATCCATGAGCCTTTGCTGCATGTCATTCTCCACTCCCTCTCCCAAGTTTCCCACTCCATCCGCTGTCCCATCCTTTCAACAAAGCCATAAACACCCAAAAATAAATGTTAAAAACAAAACCCTAAGCACCCTCTGGAGAAACAGAAGCTGGAGCTCGGCTCATCACAAGGATTTTTAAAACCAACACCAGCTTCTGACTAATGGAAATTAAAAGTGGAGGGATGCTGAAAAACTAAATCATGAAGTCAAATTGCAAATATTCATTCTTTGTAAGGTTTACCTGTTTGACATTACATGCAAACAACTGTTACAATTATTTACGTCAACACTGATAGGCTGATATCTGCTTGATTGGCATGGCCAAAAGCAAACCTGCACATATTCAGACTTGGCATTGACTTTCTATTAAATCCCAACATGCTGTACCTTTTATACACCTTTACCAATTTAGCCTTGGTAGCACCCCAGGTAGCTGCTTTTGAATGCTTGAGTGTTGCTTCATCTTGTGCTAACATTTGCTCTTGCAGGTTTAAAGTCAAACAACCAGCAAATTCCACATGAGCAAAAACCTGTAGTTCCACGAGTGTCCACTTGAGGCTGGCTGCAAAAGCCAAGGGTTTCCCATTAACATACATGTAAATATGCCCATTTTTGCAGATGAGTTAAATGTTTACAGCCTGGTACCATTTCTTTTTTAGATTTTTGGCTAAGAGTTATGGACAGATTTGCAAAATCATTATATAATTTTCTGTAAGGTGACAGCACGTCTCTTCAGAAAGAGAGAACATCTATGTTTTATATCATGTATGCATGCAACCCTGAAACTACACATTACAGGTTTGAAAAACATATCCAGATACAGATTTCATGTTAATCATATTCTGAAACATAAAGCCATTTAGGTTTTAAAATCAATGTAACATTATACAGTATTTTTCTGGATATGTTATACATTTGCTGGAATATGTTGATATAAATCATTCAGAGGAGAAACCAAACAGTAAATCTGAATCCATCTGTTATTCCAATGATCTTCAGGGTTGTGACTGTAACTGAGAATCTGTTTTAAGATAAGAACCCCTGAAGATGGACAGTTAACAATAAATCACAGTCTGGTTAAATGGATGCACAAAGTCCTTCTGTAGTTTAGTGTCTGTTATAAAAGGTTGCATTGTTTCTCTGTTGCACAGAAAAATAACTCCTGTCTAACTCTCAGGTTTCATCAGATGGAGGAACATCAATCTAAACCTCATCAATCTGAACCTTATCAATCTGAACCTCATCAATCTGAACCTCATCAACGTAATGTCACAGCTTATTTCATCGCAATCATCCAGACGGGCATTATGACCTCTGGCATCCCTTCCTGCTTCTCAATAGCCAGGATCTCCAGGCCGGCCTTGGCGATGATGACCTTCATGATGTCCAGGTGACGGCTGATGCTGCTGTCGATGGGGTCCAGCTTGCAGCCCTGCCTCGCCATGTTGTCTTTCATTATGATGACCCCGTTTGGACGCAGACTTTTCTTACAGCGAAACAAGAAGTTTGTCAGGTCCTTGTCCGTGAGATGGCCTGAAGACAAAGGCAGATGAGTCCTTGAAGTAAGGTGACATTCATTTTAACATACACTATTTATTTTATTCACCCTACTTCTGCATGACTTACGCCAAGGACAGGGTACACGTTATACGGATGTCTGAGTCAAGTTGCTCAGACTCCAGACTACTTGAATAATCATTAAGAAATAAATCTTGAATATTCAACATAATTGTTTATATCTGGTTGGCCCTACCAACTCTGACAGCAATTTCAAGGTTTCAGTTTTGGTTTCAACACCCCTCATTATCAGGACATTGTTGCAAATCATAGACCCAAGCATAATTTCTCCTAAGATTGTCCATTCAGATATCGATCAGCCCAAGCTTCTGCAGTCAGAGCACAGCCTTACCGTCAGTGTTGGAATAGATCTCAATATAAACTTGAACTTTCTTAGAGTTCTTGATTCTGAATCCAAAACTGGACTTCTGATTTATAAACTGCTCGTACCAAATGTATCACATATTTTTTGTAAGCACTGTCTTTTGTAGTTATGAATATGCATGGCAATTTAGATCAGAAACTCAGTAATGACAGGCAATAACTGAAATCCCTTTCGTACTTACACGCCACCCACTGCATCCAGATGACGTCGTACTTGGTTTTGGGCGGAGTGAACTCTTGTAGGTTGTAGCAGTAGTACGTCTCAATGCGGTCAGCATCGTCACCGAGGTACTCCTCATGGGCATGGAGTAGGAAGTGCTCCATCATGTCCGCCATCTCCATTTTCTCAAACACAGGTAGGAGGACACCTTTGGTCACTCGGCCAATCCCACAGCCACAGTCCAGGGCGCAGTGTGTCCCTGCCTTACCAGGACCCTGAGGGGGAAACAAAAAAAACACACTGTTCAGAACTGAAGCAGGATTAGACCTCATTCAAAGGTTCATCCATATCCAAACCGGCACAGTCATAGGATAATTTCTGCTTATGTTAGTTGAGCTTATCCATCATGTTTGGAGTACATCAACAGTGCAAGTCCCTCTGTAAGTAATCATTGATCAGTTAAAGATAGTTTGTATTTGCAGTGTGGTAACCATTCAAAGAAAAGCTGGGATTCTGTTTGACAGAGAAACAAATGTCAGTTTCCCTGCAGCATGGTATTTCCATACTTATAAGTCATAGAGGAGAGTATTCTTTCGTTTCTGTGTTTCCAGATGTCAGTCCTCTCAACCACAAAGCACCAACCAACAGAACAAGCAGACCCCAGTTCCTCAGGGCAGAGAAACTCTGAACTTTACCACCAGGGAACAAGAAGTCACCTCGCTTGAATCATGCCGGTTTTTCTTCCTTCTCATTTGGTATTCTGACCTCACTCTAACCCCTCGGCATCAGGGGCCCCAGAGTGTGATTGTATGAAAGATGGGGCCCCGAGGAGTGCTGTGCTTGTTACAGGAGGCTTCCTGGGTTTGTTGAATTACTGCCATATTTCTTGGTACATATGTAGCTCTGTTTAATCTAGATGTAGCCTAAATCTTTTCTTTCCGAACGTGTCTTTAATGGGAATGTCAGGTTTAAACAGGGGCCGCTCACAACCAGGGAGGACATCTTTAGAATCCTTTGGTTTATATTTAGGGAAGCTGCATAAAAATAAGGCACTGTAAGTAAACTCCTGGACATTAGATGCACGCAAACAGAAGCACAACAAACTGAAGCAAACACTGACTGAAACTCTGAGCGCAATTGTTCTTTGAGCATATAATGCAGCTCTTAAAGTCTTTCAGCCCTCACCCAGTAAACATGAAACCAAAGGAGTTGTTAGGAGCTTATACCTTTATTTTCGCATTGATGTGAAGTATTTTTAAGGTAGTCATTGGTCAACCACTGTTACTATTAAAATCTGTCATCATATATGTCAAGTATGTTCAAGACCTCTGCAGCAGTGTGGGCAGGTTTGGAATAAGGAGAATAAAGGTGTAGTTTTATGAGAAAAAAGTCGGAATTAAAGACTATATATGTCGGCTTAAATAACATGAGGGATATCAAAAGCATCCAGCTACCTGCACTTCAAACAGGAACCTAGATCATCTTGTGAAGTTAAACTCAACAGCTGAGGACAAACAGCAGTTACAGAATCGTGCACAAGGCTGCCTGTCAACCTGCCCTTCTTCAGAAAAGTTCTTTGTTGGTAATCATGTGACAATTGTATAGAAGAGCAGCATCACATAAGAGGTCTCACTTTGTCCACAGGGGGCGCCAAAGGAAGAGCTGTAATCTTGTAAATTTAAGACTTCATTCTCGTAAATCTACAACTTTGTTCTGAAAAATGTACAACTCTCATCTTGAAATCCTAAGTATTTTCTTAACATTTAAAACTCTTTAAAGTCCAATGTCAGTTTCTAAAAGTATCAAAGAAAACTGGCCATGATTCTGCCTTAAATAATCCAATGCTATCACACATTTGATGCTTCATAACTTTTGCTCTGACTTGTACAGACTTATTGATTTAAACAAAATGTATCAACAGTTTAATGACTAATGGAAATGATCTGTAGTTGGAGCTATGATAGTGTTTTCCTCATTGATAACTCAATAAACCCAACTCACTATTTTTGCACTACAACACAACAACACAAACAGAACTTGAGAGTCTCGAACGGTGAAGTGACACAGCTAGAATTGTTGCATTGTTTTAAATTGCGTAAGCCAGTTAAGGTACTAATCTATGTTTAAACAGCCCTTGTTGTATTTCCATTAGCACTAATGCAAAAGTAGCCACTTAGCCGTCTGCAGTTTCTTTAAAGCCTCTGATCTTAGCGGTTTATAATTAGAGCTCCTGTAAAACTGATCCTCTAAATAACCCGGTCTCTGAGCCAGAGCAATCCCCTCGAAATAGCGCATGCACTCTCCTCACATCTAAAAACACTCTGAGTCCTCTCTGACACTCGCATGATCACACAAAGATACGTGTGTGTGTAGAAAGATTTAGAATCCTACGTCAGGAACGTCTCAACACAAACTGAGCATTCCTCACAGTAGCTTTATAAATGAAAACAAAATAATTACTGTGTTATAATCTAAATCAAATGTAAATGTGGGCAGGTCTCAAAGATATCAACACACCCAGCCTCACTCTCAGGTCTTCTTCAATTCACCTCACTACAACACCCGCCCACTTAACTACTATAGGGTCCAGAGCCTTCAGACGGTCTGCCCGGCACCTCTGGAAATCCCTCCCACCAGACATCCGTAACATCGACACTCTTTTCCATTTTCATCACATCTCAAAACACATCTCTTTAAACTGTCATATTCACTCTGATTACACCTCTTCACTGTGCTGTATCTGATCCTGTTCATTTTATTTGTAATTATTAATTACTCTGTATGATGCCTTGTTAATTTTATCTGCCTAATTTTTATATTGTTCTCTTTTTTAAACTCTGCCCTGTACAGTGACCTTGAGTGCTGAGAAAGGGGCCTTTACATAAAATACATTATTTTTATTGATTATCTTTGTTAAATTATTTACAGACCTCCAACATTAACGCACTATAATCAAAAAAGGTAGAAACCTCCAGCAGAACCAAACTCGTTGGTGGACACTGGCAGGCTAACTTAGCTTAGTATAAAGAGTAGAAATGGGTGAAACTAGAAGCTTTCCTTCTTCAAAGGTAAAAAAAAAAAAAAAAATTCACACCTTTTTTTTAGCTCATTGATTTAGGGCGATGCACATGAATCATCATTTCAGCAGTATGCATCAATGGGTCAGAATTAGCACTGAAGCTAGATTCATCTTTAGTCTTGAGGCAAACACTTCCATTGAACAGACTAACCAGGGAACAAATTATGGATAAAGCTCTAAAAACTGTGTATGTGCATCCAATCTTGCTTGCTTGTCATCATTAATTAAACAACAATGTGGCACTGAATCGTATGTGGGTTGTTACTTCTTGTCCATACAGACTCAAGGGTGTCACAGATTCAGATGTAATTTTCAATTTCTCATGTTGAGCTAATTAGAGAGCATTAGAGCTGTAGGTAGTAATGTGTTCACGCATGATATGATTAAAATAATTCTCGGTAGTGAATACATGTAAAGTCAATGTGGAGATATGATTAGACGCAATTTCTTGTTGGATGACTTAAACTGTGTTAATGAGGCGAGTTATACACACAAATGGCACAAATTCATGATGCATTCAATGCTCTTCTTGCTTATTCTGGAGAGTTAAAAAATCTGATCATCAGCAAAACATTCACGCCACAATGGCCAACCAGTATCGAGACCCTCTGGTGACTTATAATGGGAGGAACAGACCAGCAGAGGTTAAATCATCTGGAAAATGGAGGAAAAATGTATAGTGTCTGTGTGCAGCTACCGAGAACGGTACACTATCAGTGTTTTGTTTTTTAATCAAGCAGAAATGAAAAGGAGCTTGCTTGGAGGAAAGTGAGTGAGAAGGTTGGATTAGATTTTATGAGGTATAGTTACAGCGTTAAACCAGTCTTTTAGCTTTAACACTGCAAAAATCTGAAAAATCTAATCTCTAATCATCATACTTTCCCTCAAAATGCATCCTCTGAAGTGAATTACGCGCCATGCTTACACAACCAGGTATCTCTCTGTCAAAAAGACTCCAATTTAATCAAACTGGAGCTTGTAGTTCATTACTATAGTACTAAGTCAGTGACATCAGTTGGCTCAGCTTGTGCTGTTTGTGGTGTTTATGGAGCTGGCATCATGTATGTGCTAATATTAGAAACTGCACCAAGGCCTCCTCCCACTTTAGAAAGAGATGGTTTCTTTTTACAGTCAGGATGATGAATTCTTCACTCGAAATAGATCCTGACATGTTTACATAGAGAAAGCTGCAGCAGTGTAAATGGATATATTAGTAGACAGAAGTCAGAGGCCTGCAGAGTGTGAGATGAAGCTTCTCAAATGTCAATAAGATCGTTTTGAAGCTTTAAGAAAAGAAGAAATGTGGGATTGTTTGTCACGACTCACCACAAACCTCTTCAGGAACTGCCTGGAACCTTCTAGATCAACGTTGGATATCTCCACAAAATCTCCCATCATGCCCTCCTCTGAGGCAGGGACGTCCTCGTAGAATTGCTGGGCTCTGTAGTAGAACTGTTTCTCTCCCTTGATGTACTCACAGGTGACTGGAAACAGCTTTACTGTACAGACGGAAAGAGAACAGGAAGGTTCAGTCATGCCAGATTTTGTTATGTGTTAACACCCACATCAGTAATGATCCAGCATCATTGATTTACTGTAGGGGTGCAGACATAAGCTTCACTGCACCTGTAACTGCTCTAAACAGTGGTGTCATAGTGTCCTTGGGTGCACCTGTATATCACTGCACCAAAGTGAGACATCTGACCTCAGGAGGTGAGCATTAAGTGTTCAATTGCCATCGTATAACACTGTTTGTCTCATCACAGGCAGTTGTAATCATTGTGACATTTTTTTAATAAAAGTTCATATTTTCTCAGAACCTTGTGCAACTATGCAACTCAGCTGTTTTCAGTTTGGATGCTGATTCCAGAGGATGTACTACTAATGGCAGCAGGTGAAAATGGACGTCTGGTAAGCTTGTTATTATGTCCAAATTTACACTAATTGATCATTTTTGCATTCAGTCCCGGATGATGTCAACCTCAGTGAATTAGCTTGTGGACATTAATCTGACTTGAAACAGTATCCTCTTTAGACACTGCTTCTATGCAACACCAATCCTAAAAGGTAATGCTAGTTTTAAAAAGTGCTTATGTACAGTGGCCTGATTTGGCTTAGCGGTTGAATCATGTGCCCCATGTCAAAAGGCTGCAATCCTTAAAGCAAGCGAGTTTGAGTCCAGCCCGCAATTCTTTGCAGCATATCATTTTCCACTCTCTTTTCCCAGTGTCCTTCTCTCTCTACTGTCCTATCTCTCTCTCAATATAGGCATAAAGGCCCAAAAATGAACTTTAAAAAAGTACTTATAGGTGCTTTTTGACGCAGAAACTTTCCCCAGGAACTAGGGAACTTTTGAGGAACTATGCACATTTTGACAGCGGGAACCAGGGTCCAAATTAACCTCTGGGGTGATTAATCTCCTCCTGAAAAGCCCTTTGTCCCAACTCAGGGGCTGCAGAAGACCAAACGTGTCACTAGGTTGCGTTGAAGGCTGTCCCATTTAGAAACCTTCTCCAAATGCAGCCAACAAATCTGTCCTACTTTTCATGGGCTGCGGAGGGTGACTCGGCCCAACATATCCCATGAATCTTTGCTGCCAATTCAAATGAGATGAAGGACCCTCACACAGCTGGGTAACACACCTTGAAAACAATTGTTTTAGGATTTGAACTGATAGCAAGCTATACAAATGTTATAAAGGGCGGGAGCGGTTGGTGAGATAAACAGGGAATCTACCGTAGACCAGACCGCCATCATTCAGTTCTATGAATGATGGCGGTCCATGTAGTCTGGGTCCTGGACTGGGACACAATCTATGTCACTCAACTTCATTTGCACTTTGCAAACAACCCTTTGGTGGAAAGTCTATAAGATTGATCCTTGAGGGTTACCCAGAGAATCCTATTTTTTAAGAATTGGGATGTTGTGCAAGAATCTGTGTTCGAGTAAGTAAAAATTAGTGTTGGGTGGAACTGCATTCGATATTTTGGAGCTGAACAGAATTACAACCCAACTTACACAAAGCAATCACAAACAGATTATAAGGAACTGTGGATACAACACAACACCGACTGCTCCGTATGAAGAGGAACACTGCTCATCATCTCTAAGGAAACGTAGAATGATAATTTGATTACCAGAAGACTATAAATAAAGACGTGCTGTGCTTCTCTTACACTCTGCTCAGCTGTTATGTGATATAAGATCACATGCTGCTTCATTCATCTCCAGTGTTATAGATCTAACTTTTTAGGCTTCCACTAACAGGAAACTTGTATCGATCTGCAGCCGGACACACAACAGTTATCAGACTTTTTAAAACAACATGTTGTACTGCCTTGTGGTTCTTTTAACATAACGGTGTCAATGACATACTGTGGCATTAACAAACTTAGCTACAGGCTTCTTGAACTATCCCAGCCTCTCCCTGCCTCCGATCTGCTGAGCTCAAATAAGTCCTGTAGAATGAACGCGACATATCCGAAAGCTTTGATGACACGTTCCCTGGCCTGGAAGGGATGAAGGTGAGGGGCTTTGGCATGAGGGGGGATGTCCGTACGTTTGTCAAGGATCTCTAGGGGCAGAATTCATGACACCAAAGTGAAACACGAAGATGGTGGTTTTATTTCCAGCTGGACTCCTTCCCAAGTTCTTGCAACTTCAGGACGGAGGACGGAAAGCCAAGAAAGAGACTGAATCCATCAGCATCTGGAAGTCACACTGAAAACAAGGTGTAGAAACAAGCAAAACAGGATGTGATTCTCCTGGCAGGTTCCCACTCTGTGATGAAATGTTTGAGGATTTCATCCTGGCATCAGGTTCAACTGGAGTGCCCAGAGTTGGCAGTTACATCTCATGGGATCCCTTGGGGTAAGTATGGAAACATGGACGAGTGGAAGACAGCGTGACGACGAAGACGACTGCCAAGGAAGCATCAGTGCAGTGCCACCATGTTCTTTATCTCACACCTTCAAAGTGAAGGAGCTCATTAGACATCCAGAGGCTAGACTGACCATTGACCTTTGGTGTAACTGTGTAAGACTTGCAATTAGAAGATACATGATCTGAAGCTTACAGTTTATTTCTGATACTCTAAACCTGGATTCAAACTCAGTGATTTCCCTCCAAACAGTGTACAGTATATTTATTCTAGGTTTACTCTGTTTACTATATAAAGATATCACAAGAGAGGTATAGACTTCATTCCTTATGTCTAAAGCTGTCAGAGCTGTAGGTAAATAATCCGACCGCAGCTCTCTCACTGTCATGTAAGCACTGACTGACATGAGTAAGTGCCTCCATGCCTGTCGTGTCATGCCATTAATGGGCCTCGTATCAAGTTAGCCGTAAGAAAATAAGGCGTCTTAGAGCCAGAATGGCCAACAGGTCAGGATCTCCTGTTTCTGCAGGATTTGGTCTCATGATGGACTGAAGCACAGCTTGACAGGAGTTATGTAAGACCAAAGCTTATGGTCATTTTACACCTTGGGTCTATGTCTTCGTATTTTGGAGTCTATGTGGAATCCAAAGTTTAAAGTCAGGTTTAGCAGCTCGAGAGCCAAGATGAAAAACTTCTAAGTCCCTTATCTTGACTAGTCCCTAATGAAGACTAACACGATCTCTGAACAGCTATCATTCAACAAAATTGAAGCCCCAGTTTAGCCCTAAAAAGTCAGAGCTTCTTGTGGTACAGTGGGGTTAGGGACGCCTCTGGCCAAAACGTCCCTTATCCTTAACAGCTGCTATCTTTGTTTACAGTCCTGCTGGCAGCATGAAAAGCCAGAATGCAGCTGAAAATACAACATCTAAGAGCAGGTTATTAGCTGAACTTGAATGTAGTTGTCTGTTCATGGACATGGATAAATATTCACCAAATGATAGCCAATGGGATCCTGTATTTCTGTATTGCAGACTAAAGCAATAATAATAAAGAATATAGCAAGTGTTTTTGACTTATTTATAGTAAGAATAAAAATCTTATTTTACTAAATATGAGCAGTATTTATGTGACAAGTCTAGACAAGCTTATTTCGAGGTATCAAAGTCAGAAATTTGGCCTTCATTGCTTGTAAAGAGTAATAATCTGACATGAGACTAAAGTTTCTTGAAAGAAGATAAAGGTCTAAATTCAAGAAACTTAACAAGAAAGTTTTGCTTCCACCATTGGCAGATTTTTCACAAATTACAAGCAGTTCAGGTCTTATTTTTGACTTGTAATATCTTGAAATAAGACGTCTCTGTGGACTTGTCAGGTGTAT
Organism: Notolabrus celidotus; assembly: GCF_009762535.1. Classification (NCBI taxonomy): domain Eukaryota; kingdom Metazoa; phylum Chordata; class Actinopteri; order Labriformes; family Labridae; genus Notolabrus; species Notolabrus celidotus. Next base: position 23,197,857 of record NC_048273.1, on the reverse strand, counting down.
GTGGCTCATATAAAGTCTGATATGAACCTTTCTCCTAAAAATGAGAAAAAAACACTTGCTTAGTTTGAGTTTTAGCAGCCTGCTCTCCATTTTTATTACAGAGGGCTTTTTCATGCATACACCCAAAGCGCAAGCGGAGAGCAGATCACTTCTGATGCCCAAATCTGCTTCCATGCCAGATTCTTCATTCGTATGCTGAATCTTTTGCTAGAGAAAGTCAGGACCCCTAAGTCACAAGAAGCAAAATCATACTGCTCCTCTCGTGATTGGCTGTAGTTTCCGGTTGGATTTTGGTCTACAATTTTAGCCAACACAACCTTGGAAATCAAGTGGAACTAAAATCTTCTGCGTTATAAAAGGTCCTGGTATTGCCCCATGTGAAGTGTTTCATTTTTTAGAAGACTTATTTCTTCTACATGTATAGTATTTTGAAATACAATTAAAACAACCAGGTTCTTTCTAGGATTAGATCTTTTGGTTTCTCTTCTTTACACAGGAAGAAACACAAGTCACCAGTTGTGTGTAATTTGCAGCCAAGAGCGCATTTGTTTTAGAGGTGTGCTCTTATGTTGATATGTTCACATGTGCAGATAGATGATATGGACTACATATACAGTCCACATATTAGATGTATTAAGCATGCATCTGGGTGTCCACATGCAGCACAAAGTATCTATCTAAAGTTTTCTTACATTTCTCGCAGTAAGCAGCTGGTCTTATAAGTCCAAATGAGGTCCAAGCATCAAACCTCTGAGTGGATTGATTTATTCAAGTAATGTATTAGAGCATGCATAACAGAAGGTTTAAATTTTCTGTTTTTTATAGAGACAATGTGCTCAAATTGTTCTTGCATTTAAATTATTTGTAGATACGATGCAGTCCAGAAAAAGAGGCTCTAAAGTGTGAAAGAAAGTGCCTTCATTAATCCATTATTACAGTATTTATGATGCTGATGTGGCTACATGCAGACAAAAATGAACATGTTTTTAATTTCATTTATAAAATGCAATTGCGATTGTTTATGTATTCACATTTTAAAGATACAGATATGCATGCACATTATTTGGACATGATAATAAAGATACACACAAACTCCAAAGGGGACGGAAAACAGCAGCGAGAAAACTCCACATAGCATTGGATCAGATGTCTGCAACAACATGTAGTATCCAAAAATACTTTTATTTATGATATTAAGGGATGATATTTGATCATGTAAGCAGATCATGTCAGGGTTCTGACCTTAAGCAAAACCCAAAAGCATAAAATTGTCTCCTGCACCTTGGATTTCTGCAGGTGGACTTTATTCTTCATGCTGGCACTTTCTAAAGTGTTGTTTTTAGTTTTTAAAAGTGTTTCCTACCTTGACGTAGTCATCAGTTTCTACTTCTTTCACTACAACAGATAACTAATCATCATTCTAAACTGTGATGTGATTTTTGACATTTATTCGGGCACTGTTTTGGGATTTACAGGGCAGACTTTTCAGATCAGTATTAACTATCAAATGCATGACTTCAAGGTGAATATATGACTTTAAATAACTGAGACCATGATGTTTGCTTAGCTGCATGTTTAAAGCTCTCATTACTTATTTCTTGAGAGGGGAAATTAATAGCTGTCTGCACCAAAATCTGTTTTTATTGCATAAATAACACTTGGACACAAATCACTGTCAGTGTAAACTGATCAAAACTCAAACAAAACATGCAAAAACCATCAGCATGCCTCTTCAGCCTCATTAATGGGGTCAAAGGTCAACACAGCCTTGTAAATCTTGACCTCTTGACTATGAGACTGCTGTAAAGTTGGAGCTTTGTGTGGCCCTCTTACCCAGAGGAATCTTCTCCACCAGGTACAGGTAGCTGGCGAAGAACTCGCTCCTCAGCGTGTGGTGCAGGTGGAAGGACATGCTGTGGCGACACATGGTGTCATCGGTATTCTTCCAGCGATCCCTCAACGCCTGGTGAGCCGCTTTGTACTCGACGTTGGCTGATGAGCAGCTGCTTTCATCGTCAACTGTTATCTCCATGTTGGATTTACGTTGGTTTGTAGCAACTTACAGAGCACTGCTGTTATCCTGAAAGTGTTTAAAGTAGCAGTGGCAGAGGAGAGTTATGCTCACTAGCTCCCTCTTTGCACACTGTTTCTGTAGCTGTGGCTATATCTGTCCGGCTGAGTGTTCAACACGTTCCTGCCAGCCTTCAAGTGATCGTCTAAGATCACCTGCTAGGGACTCCGGGGGGAGGAGGGGAGGGGGGGTATGGAGGGAGACGCCTGCTGTCTCAGGACGAACAGAAGTGGCTGAATTTCAGGCTTTGAATTCCAGCAGAACATGAGAGTCCACACGTCCTTGTTGCTATATCATGGGGTCCTAAAATAGTCACGCCTTCTCATGTTTGTATACATGGCTCCTGTTTTGTTCTGGCACACTTCCATTGACTATACAGAGCTGCAATCTAGGCAAAAAGTCCCTTTACTGTCTTTGACTATGTGCTCTCCTTTACTCTTGTAAAGTAACTGAAATGAGAACAGTAAAGGCTGATTTATACAAGCCCTGTAATTGGTCCACTTGGCAGCTTGTATTTCCCACATTTACAGCACTTCCGCCATCCTCGCTCATCGGCCGCACATCGGCCGTGTATTACATCCCCTCCTCTCTATTCTTTATCTGTATGATAAACAGCAACATGTATCAGCTTTAGATTAACATAACACGCTCTGAATCGCTGTGGAAAAGTAAACAGACATCGTAGCGGGGCCGAAAGCAGGTGACCAGCTATCAGAGAGACCACACTGCCCTCAAGCATTTTGGCGGGGAATTGCTGCGTGACATGGACACATCGACGCAGAAGTATGTAATGCCCATGTCTGAGTCAGCCCCATAGACTGTACAGTCTATGGTCTGTCCCTGCTGCTAAGGGAGACGCATAAGTATAAATCAGCCGTAAGGGTGTGAGGGTTTTAAACACGAGCATACAACATTTTTAAGAGGCAAAAAATATAGGTTTCATGTCTATATCTTAAAATTCATGAAGTACAGTCAAGTCAAAGTTGTCTCGAGAAGCATAAACAAGTGCCAACTAAATCCAGATGAATACATCTGAACTTGAGGTCAAAAAGAAAATTTGAGGATTCAAGGCAAATACTGAATCAAGGATAACAAATACAAACTGAGGACAACAAGTCTCAAGTCAAGGACTGCAAGTCACAACTCAGATTATTATTACAGCAATTATTAGCAAAAAGCACTTAAGTTGATTGAATTGCACCACTGTTGCGCATTGGCACATTACCATATTGCACTTAACCTCTCATTTTACTGATTGAGGTGTTGATGTTGTTGTGTCCATTTTTAGTTATGCCTTTATGTATATGTCCTTGTGTCATTCTGTGAGCTCCTGCAATAAAACAAATCTATTTTTGCAGAGGACTAAAGATTTGAGTCTGAAACATAATCTGAAACTGAAGTCAGACAAGGTATAATTCAGTCAGTTCTTCAGTGAAGACCATAAGGTGCAAGTCAAGACCAAAAAGTCCCAGGCTTGTAGACTTTAAAAAACATGGATGTAGTCAAGCCAGCAATGGCCTTGTGGAAATGCTGACCCTACCTAACTTTTGGTCAATTTTAAAGCAGACAAAAGCGCAGGGCCTGAAGCCTCCAAGCTTACAGCTACATCACGCCCAGCTGTCATTAAAATCAGCCCCTAATTATACAAATCTATAAATAACTCTTAGTCTTAAAGAATTTACGAACCTGTACAGTGTGCATGAACAAAGACATTAACTATTTACACTTAAACTGTTTGTGTAGCCAGACTATAAACATGTTTGGTTTTGCTTTCAAGATGGACATTTTAACATGGGACCTAATGGAGATTCTTTGGCTTTTGCAGACAGCCTGAAGTGGACACTCAAGGAACTGCCATCCTTTTTGTTTAAGTATTGACTTCATTTTGCCACTTGGTTTTAGCTCAAGGCCAGAAACTTCCAAATCAAAATAAGTTTCCAAATCAAGGCAAGCTCTAAGTTAAGGTCACCAAGTCTGAACTCCGAGTTCTGCATGATTAGATATAATTATGGGTGTGGCTGAGGAGACGTCTCTGACACTACTTCAATGTTTTACTATGAGCATGACTAAGTTCTAGACCACACTTTAAACTAAGCTCTGTTTTTTCAAGGATCATCAGGAATGGATCTGTCTGTGAGAGGGATGCAATGCTGAAAGTGAAATGATTCTACCTCATTGCTGAATCAGTTTTGAGTGTTGCCTCAGCCTGCAGAGAAACTTCTCCTGAGTGCCCCACCTATGTCATCTCTGCACTTCTTACCCGCTATTTGTGTCTCTCTTACTGACCTCTTTGACCTCTTTGACCCCAGGATGAGCTACAGACTACTTGGGATTCAAATATCCCTTAGAAGAGTCCATTCTTGAACTAACACATTAGAGGAAAGTTTTGCTGATGATATGTTAATACTGCTATAGCTTCAGATGGAGACGCTGAAGTGCATGCTGAAATCCTGTTATTGTCAAACAGAGGCAATCCACGTGTAATCTTGTAGAACCTGTAGTCGTACTCTCAGTCTCTGGGGAACACTGTATATTTCTAACACCTAACATAAATTATATTCTGATGTGTCCATCACGAGCCTCGGCTAAATTTAGTGTGGTGACATCAGCTGTCACAGATGTGGATGCTCCTGACTGGAGCTGAGGCAAGCGAATACCTCCTACCATGTTACAGTACTGATTACACTGCTTTTTACATGGCCTGTGAAGTTTAAAGATTAATGCATTTAAAAAAATCACATGAAATGCTTTTACAAAAAAAAATCTTATTTTATTAAAACAGACTAAAGAAGTACTGTGAGATTCTTTATTCAACATACTGATACCAATTCTTTCTTGAAACAGTTCAAGAACAATGCAAAACAATATTTCATTGTATTTATAAAAACACCATTTTGTCTGTGAAATAAAACATTAAGGACTAATGTATCAGAAAAAATAGTGAGAAGATTAAGCTTTTTCAAATGTTGTACACTTGTACATTTCAGTAACCTCTTTCCTTAGTAAACTGCAGTTCATCAAGCATCCACTTGAAGGTGGCTGCAGAAACACTGGAAACCACATACACACCCATTCAAAAAAGCAGATTATTACAGAAAAAATAAACATGTCTACAGCCTGAGAGAAAAAACGGTTTTGATCTGAATAGCTTCTTTCTCTTTTCTATTTAAATATATATATATTTACAAGACAAAAGACAAAAAAACACAATATTGCTTATTTCTCTGTTGACACACGCTGTATGGGGCAGGGGGATTTTTGTATAACTCATTATTTTAGGAAATATTAAACTTACCAGTTTTACCTGAATAACAGCATGGCTGACTTGATTGACAGGCAGTCACCCTGTAACAGTTAGCAAGGAGGCTTAAGACTCAACTCAACATGAGGTTAGGCTTCAAGACTCTTCTTCAGAAACAAATGGGTGACATCACGGAGACTAAGTCTATGTTTTATACAGTCTTTGAACCAAAGTCAGTGAATCTGAATCTGTATCTGAAACTAAGTCTATGTTTTAAACAGTCTTTGAACCAAAGTCATGGAAGGTTTAGATCTTAAAAAGATACCTTTTTGAAGAGAGTATGCACACAAATAATACAAAGTAAAGTAAGTTAAGGCCAGTTTCAGTTTGTATGATCTGCAGTGAAACAACCCCAGGTTCACAGTTCCTTTTTCACCTCCCATCAGGTCATGTTCAAAGTTATCTAATCCTGACTCTTCCAGGAGGCCTCTGAGACTCCCAGACCATCAATCATCTCTGCAGAAACATTCCTTTCTAAAAGAGGAACAAGTGTTTCGATCAGGTTTCTGTTTTTTATAACTACAAGATCATTTTTATACCTTACAGATCATTTTGGTTTCACAATTGGAAAAATAGCAAAAATATTTGTGCTCAAAGCATGACCAGTGAAAGTATCGAAGTGCTGTAAAAATATCTTAAGTGTCCTGCAGTTATCTGTGGTTTTACCATCTTCGTATTACAGCTGCACATAGATGTGTTTTGCATTTTATCTAAATGTAAAGCTGTGCTATTAAGGCACAAGTAGATGTTGCAAATTAACAAAGTGGGTTTTCATGTAACATTTTATCCGAGGCACATATCTGCCTCATATTTTCATTTAATGTCATTGTGATATAAATTAAATTCACCAGGCATTGCACCAGACATCATGTCTTGTCTACCAAATATCTCAAAATTTGCAGCAGGAATTTTAGTTTCTAAGTAAATCAATTATGATCATTAAAGATCATTAAAAGTGTATAATGTATGACAAAGATGAATTCTACAACCAATGTTTTTCCTGAACAACTCAGTATATTGACCTTATATGTCAAACAGTTATTTAAATGAAAATGTATGCAAAGTTTAAAATAGAACTAATCCCTGGTGAAACTATTAAAAGATCATAAATATATGAATTCATAAAGCATGCTTCTTTGGTGAGGTGATAATTCATTGTAGCCTATTTTACAAAATGATTAATATTTTAAATGTTGAATTTAAACAATATTGTAACCCAAGAAATCAGCAATCATTCCAAACCTTGAGTAGAATGTGTAAAAGGATATGTCATAATAAAAGGGAAATAACCACAGCAGATTACCAGTAGACAATGAGTGCAGTATGGTAGTACAGCTATATGAAAGGAGAGGTCAAGTAAAATACCTTATAGAAATAAATACTTGAGAGCAGAATATGATTAAGGGCATGCAAGCAAAAACAATTTGTTCAAAGTGTAACTATTTTATTATTCCATTATTAAAGCTGCTGTTGGTAGTCACAGAGTAAACATCTGTTCAAAGAGAGAGACTTTTAATGTCAACACTATCCCTCCCAACCAGATTTCCACTTAGCCCCCAACACAGATCGGTGTGTGCAGTTATGATACATAGACTGAAAATAAAAATGGACAGCGTTGCTCCGCCTCTTTCCATTGTACGGTTCTGAAGCCAAAAAATCCCGCTCCTGGGCACAGCCATTGTGCAGCCAGAGCCTGTGAAGCCACTGTAATAAGCTCCGCCCTACAGCGAAGCGTCACAAGCAAGCGGCAAACTCCGGTCTCAAACGATGAAGCCAATGCGGAAGTGATATAAACTGCAATACATCGAAAATCCGCTTGAGGCTGGCTGCAGAAACACCGGAAACCACATAGATATGAATGGGAAAAAGACGATCTTTGCAGCATTAATAAACATGTTTACAGCCTGGTTCAAAAAACGGCTTGGCCCTACAACGCTAATCTCTCTAATGGCATACACTGTACGGGGGGTGAATTTTTTTCTAACGTGACGGTTAAGAAGATATTAAGATTATGAGTTTTGCCCAAATAAGGACATGACTGACGTGACTCCCGGTCGGGAACACACAGCCATTGGCTAAGAGACTCACACTACGTCACACTCTGCCTAGTTGAATTCCGCATTACCAATATGGCTGCCGCCGTCGATTTGCTTCAAAACAGCTCTCAGGAACAGATGGGTGACGTCACGGATACTACGTCCATATTTTTTACAGTCTATGGTCACAAGACGCTGTGTGTCCTTTGAAGTTTCCCTCTATGGCGGCTGTGAATCAAAGCAAACCCGGAAGTGAAACCCCGTTTTTTAAACTCTAATAACTAACGAAAAAGAAACTTTTCAGGAAAAAAGGCCTTGGACACAAAACAGTCAAATAATAACTACATATCACCACAGCATACGGATGTGAGAAACATTCGTATGACGTGTATTTATTTTTTAAAGTTTGACTGCTCCCCCATTCAAATGAATGGGGAAGACGGATTTTTTTACCTATACTGCAGCCAGCCACCAGGGGGCAGACACTCCGCTGAAAGCCTCACCACCAGCCGAGGGAACTTCTCCCTTGTTATGATAGTGCCGGACTCATTACTAATCGGAGGACGTAGTAGTGGGCGCCCCTTAACCAATCAGGACAGAGGATTGGAGAGTAGCTCTGATTGGTCCATCATAACGGGGACGAGGGTAATAATAACATTGCTTAATACAAAGGCATTGGAAAACGCAGAGATTTCGGAATAGTCTCAAATTACTCCACTTACCGATGTACTGATGGGTGTTATGACCTTTTCTCCAAAGCAACGTTTTTTACATCATTCCTAATGTAACGCCGTACCTTGTTTAATCTCTTCAGATCTGTTAAACTGTTACTGCGTTAACTTAAAACTTAATTAAATATATTTCAGGGCTGTGGGGAAGAAATAGCACGGGACAACTTCTGCTCTGCGTCGTGATGCCTTTAATGACCCTTCAACAACGTTGGACAACTGCCCATCAAACTCGTGACACATTTACTTAACCTCAGACAATATCACCCTGAGCAACCTTAAAGAAGCAGTGCAATATATGAAACAGTAGTCTTTCAAACTTCATTAAAGACTTAATGATATAAACACTTAGACCAAAATAAAATCTCATCTTACACTAACAACAGCAGCTAAACTCAGAATTCGTTTTTTTCCTCATAATTCGAATTAAACTCATAATTCAGAGAAAAAAAGTCGTAATTATGAATTTAATCTCGTACTTCTTATACTAAAGTCTGAATAGTGACTTTAATCTAAGAATCAAAAAGGATTACATGGTATAAATGTTTTTTGCTCATCCGCCCTCCAAATTGTTTTAGTGGCCCTAAAAATACAGATTGTTCTTGGGACTTGATTGATAAATGTATTATTATTATTATTATTATTATTATTATTATTATTATTATTATTATTATTATTATTATTATTATCAGTTATGTACCATAGACTGTATAAAATATGTACCATACCAGTGTCAGTCCACAGAAACCTCCGTTGCTGCAGATGGCAGCAGTGCTGGCTTGCCCCGCGTTGCATGCTGGGAACTGTGTCGCCTCCCTGGCAACAAGCTGAGGAGATCAATAACATCCGCCCTGTCTGTTTCAGCATCAGCTGGTCCCTGGGAAGAAGAACATCTAATGCGTGCTTAATTTCTGATCAAACATGGACAACCAGCAAGCAGTCGACGCTCGGTATCTGAAGAGGTAACGTTAGCAGGTTTAGCTGTGTTTGTACCGTTAGAGAGCAGCTCGGTGAAGCAGAGACTCTCAGGATGCTCAGAGGTTCATGGAGAGCATCACAGGCCATTTACCTTTAAGACTTCAACGATATGAGCTGTCCTCTTGAGACCCACGAAAATTATTATGATATACGAGAAGCCTAATGTGGCCGTTTAGCGTTAGCCTTGTGTTGGTCTATCTGTAACTGTCTGTTATTGAAGCATCTTTACGCTTAATGAGAAAAACAAATACTCAGTCATTTTGATGTTTATGTAAATGGGGAAAAAATAAATACTATTTATAGACAGTGTCTAAGAATGCGAAGTGCGTCTTAAATACATCAGATAATTAATATATAACGACGTATGTAATGGAATAATGACTAAGTATACCAAATTTGCCTTAAACCAGGGGCGTCAAACTGGTATCAGTTCAGGGTCCATATACAGCCTGAGTTAATCTGAAGTGGGCCGGACCAGTAAAATCACAACATAATAACCTATAAAAAACCACAACTCTAAATTTTTCTCTTTGTTTTAGTGTAAAAAAAAGTACAAGTACATTCTGAAAAAGCTCACATCTAATGAAGCATCTTTCTACAAAAACAGGTGTTGTATTTTTCGCCATGATGAGTCTCATATAGTGGGGCCGAATATGATATTCTTTAAGCACTGAAACCTGCTGTGAAAACACCAAACACACAGCCCACCCATTCACCTGATACACAGTGTGTAATGTTAACAGCAAAAGAACAGATAGATTATAACAATGAAGAAGGTAAAGTTGATCATTATGGACCCCTCAGCTCCAGCAGGAACAGTTTGCTTGCTGGATAGTGTTGTATGCAGGGGTGTAGTGCTAGTTTTAGTAGTTAGTGGATCATCTCATAGTGCTCTAAAAAGTCTTAATGAATCTCAACCGGATTATGCAAACAGTAAGTTATATTATTTTCTAACTTTGAGAAAAAAAGTCTTGGAAAAAAAGCACTGTTCAGGTGCGCTCAGTCAGCACTATGATTTGATGCGACCCCCAGATGACATATTTAAAATAGTAGTTACTTTTCTTAAAAATTGCAGTCAATGTCTTCTATGTAGTTTTTTCACTTTGCAAAGCCCTTCCGCAGGCCGGATAGGAACCTCTTGCTAGCCGGTTTTGGCCCACGGGCCGCATGTCTGACACCCCTGCCCTAAACCCTAATATTCTGGTGGCAGAGTTCTGTAAAATCACCAGAACCTCAAATTATTGAGTAATAATTATCAAATTTCTCAGAAAAATCCCCTTGTGCTTGAAATAATGGCATACCTGGCAAATGATTTTGTAGCATCTGATAATTGTGATGCGTGTTGAAATAACGACTTACTATTTAGTGACTACAGTCAGACTTGTGTAGTTTGACTTTGGGTAAGTCATCGTGTTATTGGCAGTACATTGGCAGAAGTGGACTCCTAAGCTCGACAATGTTCATCAGTCTTTTTTCCAAAAAGCGTCCATGTTTGTTGTCTGATTGAATGCTTTTAAGCCATGTTTATGTTGTTTCTGTGTGACCCACAGGAGAGTGAAAGGCTGTTCTCTTGATGTCCACCCGACTGAGAGAGCCCTGGTCGTTCAGTACGAGGTGGAGGCGACCATCCTGGGAGAGCTCGGGGACCCGATGGTTGGGGAACGCAAAGAGTGTCAGAAGATGTATGAACTATCTTTCACTAAATTCAGCCTTCAAAATACACCAAATTAAAGGAACAGTGATATTTTAACACCTGGAAACTAGTTTTGACATATTTACACTTTAAGATGTCCTCCTGCCAGCAGCTGCAGAAAGGCTGTAATAACTGCAATTTAATCCTAGGAGGTCATGTGGAGAACCAAGTTATTTTTTTTGTCCCTGACAGATTGAGATTCTTATTCAAAGAGTCTGAACACATGACAGAATGCATCCCCACAAACAGTTTTGATGTTTGGTTATAACTTTGCAAAACATTTTGATTCACTTTGAATGTATAAAGATCCTAATTACCTTGACTTGCCTTCTTGGTAAAAAGGAAGATACCTTTTTTAAAAATGCATAACAGCTGTTACATCACCTTCTGAAGAGCCACCAGACTCCAATCACTTATATTTTGGGCATTTTTGCCTTTAATCGATAGGACAGTTGAAGGGAGACAGGAAATGTTGGAAGCAGAGAGCAGGGGAAGACAGGCAGCAAATGGTCGAGGCTGGGAGTCAAACCTGCTACCATTGCGACAAGAACTGTAGCCTCAGTGTATGGGGCGCAATTAAACCGCTAAGCCAAAAGCACCCCCAACCATTTATTTTACTGTACAGCAAAAAAAACAAACTGCAAATCTAGTTATTAGAATTGGTTAATTCAAATTTAATTATTGTGACACTGATATTAACTCAAAGATGTAACATACTCATGAAGCAGCAGACAAGCAACTCCTGTGTTCTGCAAAATGAAATTTCGGTTTATGTGTAAGGAGTCTGATGGCTTTGAAGAAATAAATGCTGTTTATGTCTTACAAAAAAGGCATCTTACTCTTAAACACAAAAATATCTCTTGCTCTCTTCATGGCAGTAAGTTTCACCAACTGGATAAAGTTCTGCATTTTTGCGGTGCCCAAATGGTGGCAGGTCATCTGCTTTGAAGCAATGCAGACAAATATGGTGGAGAGTAAAGATGACACAAAACAGGGTGTTTTAAAAGAGGAGAGGAATCAAGACAGTCAAAACAACTAGGAGAGTTTAACCTCAAAGAGGGGCTTCGTCCACAATTTGTCAAGTATCCAATTCAGAGTGTAAAAAGAAAGAAGCCTTTCCAAGTTTCATTTTGGCACAGCCCAGTCTATCTATTATCTATTGTTTTAATACGACTTAATCTCATATCATGCATCTGAAAACCCTGCTCTCTCTCTTTTTCTCTTGAAAGTGTAACTTTCATTTCTGTGTGTGCTTGTGCATCCTCCAGTATTCGCCTGAAGAGCCTGAACGCCCACACAGACACATCATCTCTGGCCCGGAAGGTGGTGGAGGAATGTCGCCTGATTCACCCGTCCAAAGTCAGCGAGGTGGAGCAGCTGCTCTTCTATTTGCAAAAGCGCAAACAATCAAACGGTATTATCTGTTATATATACATATATACATAAATAAATGTATACAAGTATCTGTTATATGTCTTAAAGGACCTCTTTGTAAAGCTGACTTCTTCCTTTTCACAGACAACCAGGAGAAGAAACGCATCACACCTCGAGACTTCACACCTTATGGAGGAGTGGAGGTAAGAGTTTCAAGGTGACAGTTAACATTACAGTACTATACAATGTATGTTGGAGGAACTGTCTGTCAGGGCTGACAAGGCTTTTATCTCCCTGCAGCTGGACGAGGTGGCGAGCATCAACAGCATCGATGAGTACGTGGAGCTGCTGTATGAAGACATCCAGGAGAAGATCAGAGGAGCTACACTCATCTTCCAGCTGGCCCGGACTCCTGATAACCTGGAGGAGCTCATGCAGAACGGTACCTTTTTTGTTTAGTGAATACTTTTTCCAACTTAAATAGTTACTTCATCCGAATTACAGAGTGTTTCTTTATTAAGCTGAAATGCAAGAACATTGTAGAAAACCAAGAAGATGCAGAGAGACATCTCAAACTGTTGACTTTCCATGCATTCATCGACAAATACATGCCTGTCCAAACATTAAAACTCAATTCACTGACGTCACATGATCATTTTATGGCTTCAAGTGTAACATGATAAGCAGATGTTTGGTGTGAAATCATTCAGGAGCTGTTTGACTCACCTTTGAAGTTTCACTCTTTTAATCCTCTCAAACAGAAGGGATTCAGAAAGCGACAGCCACGTTGGTCAGTTACAAAGATGTTATAGCAGCTCTCCTCTGTTGATTTATGGATTAAACTTGACATGTATCAGATATTTGTTTGAGGTCAGCTCACCTGAATTCTGGTTGGATGAAAATCTGCCTCATCGGGAGGGAGACCAGTGGCGTGTAGCAGCAGCTTTGTTTTTGGAGCCTTGAATGCTCTAACTAACTCATGCTCTCACACAGCGGCTGGAGTCTGCTCAGGTAGTCAAACATGGAGGGAATGTGAATAGCGTATGTGATCTTTTTTTGGCCGTGCAGTGACTGTTGGTATGAAAGCTATCTGTCTGTGACAAATGAAAACAGAGGAAGACCTTGAGACGTGGCTGACAGCTCTGGAAAGGTCAGTGATGAGCTTTCATGCTCAATTATTCAAAATGTGTTTTAATCTTTGCTGAAGTTCAAAAGTGCAAACCCCAGCCACGTTCTAAAATCTCAAAGTCAAAGCATACTTGGATGAAGAGTTTTTTTGTTCAGAGTTCTTCTTGAATCTGTTGAATTTTATCAACTTGTCTGCTCTACATTTAAAGTAAACACAGCTCAGAGTAGATTTCTGCTCCCCTTCGTGACAACCGGGCTGTTTCTACCACAACAGCACGGAGCCGTCATCCTCTGCAGCCGCACTCAGATGGCATGGCTCCATTTGTATCTGTCATAACGCGTCCTCGGCTCGCTCTGTCTGCCGTGCCGCATCAGCCCCTCCGGTGTTGATAAGAGCCGAGTGTTCGTGTGAACCCGGAGGCCTGGGTCATTCTGGAAAGAGGAGAGGAACCCTGGGACGCATGTCTTTACGCTGAGAAGCACCCATGGCTCAAAATTCTCAGGAGCCTCCAACCTCAACGCATTCCCCCGCGTTTCTTTAAATCGACCTCCAGCTGCACTTCTTTCTACTCTGTCTGACTCTGATTGAATTCCAAACACACACACTCTGCTCCAAGTTTTATTCCTCCCTTCTTACCTCCTTCTTTCTGACCTCTTCTGTATCTGCTGTGTCTGTGTCTCAGAGACGGCCATCGGAGCCCTGGCCCGAGTTTTGAGGGAGGACTGGAAGCAGAGTGTGGACCTGGCAACAACCATCACCTACATCTTCTTCTGCTTCTCCAGGTGAACCCAATGACCCCTGGTTCAAACATGTGTCTAGAGTATTCACCTGGGATTCTGTTGTTTCAGAAGATCGATTATTGTTTAGTTTTTATCAGGTGCTTCTTGGAACCCTTGCTTGTAGCAGACTTTGTGAACTCCAGTTTAGAATGGTGTGTTATGGTCTGCAGGGAAGAGTGCTGCTCCTTACTCCTGGTCAAACTCCAGCTGAAGCACCTGTCTGTACCGTCGCTTTGAATAAAAGCGTCTGCTAAATGACATTGTAACATTGTAACATTGTAACTGGTTGACATATGAGATGGTTTTTAATATCTATAACTAGAGAGATACTTAAAAATTGGTAAGATATGAACACAAGTTTTGGACAAAGCTGGAGGATTACTTTCGTCCAGGATGTGAAAGTAAAATATATCGCAGTGAGATTAAGATTTCTCTTCACATAAACCAAACCAGGACAGAAGACAAACACCACTTTTTAGTCCAGATGCAAAAAGTGAATCCCTGTCCTCTTAAAGTTAACTGATACTGATCCAGCGGTCCCAAGTGGCAGGCTGATGTTGGAAAGGGTGGGCTGACATTTTTGCATCGCAGGTTTCAAGCTAATGTTAGTTTAATAACATTTTGCTGGGTTATCAGAACATCAAACAATAAAACTACAATTAGCAGATGTCCCATTGGGTGATAACCTAACATTTTCTTGTTATCGCACATGAACTCACGTCCAGGGCTGAAACAGCAAGTCTTTAGGTCTCTTTTGCTCTGAAGTTTGATGTGTTGGGAAAAACAGATCAGGTCAAGAAATATGCAATGAGTATGGACCACCAACTGGATGCATCCCTCACAAACGTCTTTAGATGATCATTAAATACTTATCTGATGAGGAGGTTTTGACACACTTCACAAACACTGATACATTCAGCCGAGGGTCTCCAGTTTGCTGGGACACTCTTTAAACTGTAACACCAGGAGCTCACAGTGACGCAACCACACTATCAGGCTCAGAGAAGATGACTGTTAAGGCGTTATTATAAACCAAGTGAATTATAGGCGTGTGTGATGTTGTACGTTCAGCATTGCAGGCCCCAACCCAGAAAGTTCCTGGACCTGTGGATGAATCCGGCTGAAAGCTACCAGGGTTGCTATTTATACCCCCCAAACAGGGGCTTTTCAGGGAGAGATTAACCCTGGAACTAAATTTAGACCCTGGTTCTTACTGTTGAAACACAGCGTGTTCCTCAAAAGTTCAGACAAAGCACTGACCCTATTCATCAGCTGCTTCTCCTGTCCTCCCTGCTCTCCTCCAGTAGTCCTCTACCTCTGGCAGTAGATCTAGCCCTGAAGTTTCTCTCTCCATCATGGGGTTAGGAAACACTAAAATTAGCCGTGGCTACAATAATACATAAACGTCTGTCAGAGCTGATTAAGGCTGCGAGCCGACGTCTGAAAACTGATCGTCACTCTTGGCTTGGGTCCATCTCCGTGTTATGCTGTTTGGATTGCGAAACGGTTCAACACAGCCTGATTATAAGTCGGACCAGGACATACTGTTTGACTGAATGTGTTTTGAGTTTGACAGTTTACTTTGTAAACTACTTCAGGGGTGACAGGCGGGGTCATATACTGACAGCTGGAATCCCATCTGTAAAAAAAAAAAAGTGGTTCCTCTGTTTTGAAATCCACTTTTGGATAAATGGAAGCATTTTTCTCTTCCCTCTCCTTCAGTTTCTCCCAGTTCCACGGCATGGTCACACACTTCAAGATCGGGGCCCTGTGTATGAACATAATCGAGCATGAGCTGAAGAGGTATGACCTCTGGCAGGATGAACTGCAGAAGAAGAAGAAGGCCTATATCCTTTCCTAAGAGTCATTCATTTGATGAACCTTTAAACTGAGGGACAGATTTTTCAGGATATAATGTTTGTCCTCGACTCTATGAGTGTCATACAAGTAACATCTCTACTGTGTTTAATGTTTCCTGGGTTGGTCTGAGCTCCTTGACTAACTTCACATGAGGAATCCCCCGAAAACCAGAATCTGAAGAAAGAGCACGAGAAGTCTTTCAGGAAGTATCAGAGCCTTCTGAACAAGCAGGAGCAGCTTCTCAGAGGTACATGTCCAACATTTTTACTTTATATCACCGTCAAAGCAACACTTAGAAACTTTCATTTCTTTTGGATGCAATAGAGAAACTTCTTTAAAGCTCTGATGCCACAGGTGTGTGCAGAATGAGTTATCAGTCTCAGATTATCTGATTCATGGACAGGGTGATGGATGTTAAAAGTATTTCTAAAGAGTTTAAGAACTACAAGTGTTTATAAAGAATTAGGCAGAATAAATCAGTGTTAAATCCCATTAACACAAAGATGCTAAAGCAAAAGTAAGAGGACGCTAAAAGACAAGAAGCTCTGACTCTGTGTCCAGCATTGACCTCGCTATCCCTCTTGTATGTGATTCTGTAGTCGCTCTGTGTCTGCTCCTGAACCTGGCTGAAGACACCCGCACTGAGCTGAAGATGAGGAACAAAAACATTGTCCATATGCTGGTGAAGATCCTGGACCGCGAAGACCAGGAGTTGCTGCTGGTGGTGGTCTCCTTCCTCAAGAAGCTCTCCATCTTCCTGGAGAACAAAAACGATATGGTGAGAGGGGAAGTGAGCGGGACGGGGAGAACCATGTGGGGTTAGAGAACTAGTTGGCTAAAAAAAATTAACTAATTCACATTCTTTTTCGTTCAATGTTCACCAAAATATGAAATGACCAAACTTTTGAATGAACATGATTTGATTCTTATTCACTCTCCTGCATTTCCAAGTTTAGAGCACTATCACACACTCATCAGTCATTTGTGTGTCACACATTTACAATCAACTTAATCCAAATCCAGTGTTCCTGGCACAACATCAATCTCTACAAAGCTCATGATGTTCAGGTTGTGTTGACATTGTTTGAAAGTGTTGAGCTACTGTAAGTTGGAATGTGCACCCTGAGCATTAGCTGTAAAAGACTGTATCAAGTAGTAATCAAACCACATAACAGTTGAGGACAGGTTTTAAAAAACCCTAATGAATGTGTTCTTTGATGACTTTGTTTTGTCACATTTAAACTCAATTACTCAAATGTAGATTAAACCATCTGTCTCTGTTTGTTCTGTAAAACTCTCAAGGTCATTTTGACAAATAGCTGTTTCCCTGTAGAACCGCCAGTTGAAACCACGGTGATCAGATTTCAGTCTAATAAATACTCAGATGGTCCACTTTTGGCCACGTGTCCCTCAGTGCTCGTTCAGGAATCTCTCCGCTCCGACTCTCTCTAATCCAGCTCCACCTGGTTCCAATCTGGCTCAGTTTGTGGGTCTTTATCAAAGCCAGACCTGGTTAGGAACTGGTTTTATCTCCGTGTTTCCCCCTCAGTGTATCTTTGATTCAGATTAAAGGACCCTTCAGGGGGTGTGGACTCACTCCAGCATGTGTCCAGTGTATTTTCAAGACTTGGACGCAGGGTAAATCAGTTTACACAAGGGAAAAGGTTTCCTTATAAGGACATGGTTATTTAATTGACTCAAAGACAGAGATTATTCAGTAATGTGTGCCATCAGTTTTTATTGACTCATGCTGTGACTTTCTCCTAATCAGATAACTCAATCTGATCAGTTATTTTCCTGCTGCTATCACTAATGGACGGGGGATGTCAGATGTAATTGACACAGGCTGTAGTTGATTATGCAGCTCGAGGTCTGGTTTGTGATGGTGCGACTGGAGCTGGTTTTGCACACAGTAGCAGTGAGTGCGTTTTAACTGGGAGCAGGTTGTGTCACTGCGATATCTGGCTGTGTGGGGAGACCACAGGAGAGGGAGGCAGACACGTTAACAAGCAGCTCAGGACCGACACGAGCACGGCCGTGTCACACTGACTGTCACACAGACGGCGTGTGGATGGAGGCTGAACATGTTTCTACTCAGCTGTGATCCTGAAAGAGTCTGTGTCTGCGATGTCTGAAGCTCAACACCTCCACCTGTCTGCAAGTCATGTGAACCTTCCCCAACAGGACACCAGGTTTAAAAAAAGGGACTGGAACGTCATCAGTTCACACTGTTAGTTTAAATAAACTAAAGTAGAGAGGATAAAAACAAAGAAAAATAAACTCAGCAGTAACAGGATGGATAACAAGACTATTTTAAGAAACAATAAAACCGCTACATCCTCAGAAAGTATAATACAAGCAAGATCAAAGATCAGAATCAGAATATACAAAATATGAGATGATGATAATAGATGTGTAGAAATAAAGAATTTGCTTAAAAGTAGAAGCATTGAAACTAACAATAAAAGCTGGGTAAGAATTTAAGGTTTGTTTTCATTTGAAATCTTTTTTTAAAACCTCAGTGTTCAAGTTTAAAATTGAGAAAACAATGATATCATAAAAAAGTGTTTGAAAATTATTCCTTTAACTTATTTTTTTCTGTTATAATAACAATAAAAGTAAGATAATAGTAACAATCATTAAAAATAATAATTATAACAATAATTAAAAAATAATAATGATAGCTGTATTGCAATAATAAAAAAAAAAAGATTACCGACTGCTTTGACAGAGCTTGCCAGAAACTCGGGAGGATAGCAAAATAAACACTGAACCATGCAGAGAAGACATGTTCAAATTCAAACAATGCAAGAAGAAAAATGCAACGTTAAAGGTCAAGTAGAATAAATAAAAATAAACAGAATAAAGAGATGAAACTGAAGGTTTTTCAACAGCAGTAGGGCGAGAAATCATTTTTAATGTAGAAGTCAAAAATAACATTTAAGGACAATAAAAAGAGAAGAAAGCAACTTCACATTAGAGAAAATAGAAATAGATGAGGGGATTTGATTTGTGCATATTTATACGTTGCTGTCACTGTGTATAGGTGTTTTTGTACAGTGTTAATTTATTTGACTACTGGAGAATTGTCTGTCTTCTATATGTGATACGTTATAAAGCTCACTCTAGCAGCAACACATACAAACTAAAGTCTACATGTACCTTTACAAATAGCATTACACATTGAATGTATTTATTTCTACTGTATTCTTCTACTAAGATTGTAAAATATGTGTATTCAAAGATTTTTTGGTTATGAATTGTAAAACTACTAGACCTCCCAGATTATCCGTTTCACGTTCTGAACTTAGAGCCAGCTGTGAAAAAGTGTGCTTATGGTTGACTTTGGAAAAAATACAAAACAATGATGAAGGGACGTCTGAGGAGAGAGAGGAAACGTGAGGAGGAGAGGGGGTTGGGAGTCGAACCAGCGTCTGCTGAGGCACGTAGGGCCGAGGCTTGAGCCTAAAGAGCACCCAGAGTCTGTTCTATTTTGATTTATAACAAGTCAAATCAATCTAAAACAGCACCTTCATTACAAGTTATATACAATTGTTTTTCAAACAGGCTGCTGTAAACCTAGATATAAACCCTAAAACAACAACAATCAGTTAAAATTGAAAAGCACCGTCCCTGCAGTGTGTATTAAAGTACAGAAAGAGCATACTGTTTATGCTTAAAATTCAAAGCTGGGTTTTAAGTCATCTGTGGTATAGCCGATGTCAGTTTTGATTTAACTTCTTCGTTCCGTTGTCTGCAGGCTGAAACATCTGCAGTCGAGAGGCTGGCTCGACTTGTCCCCTGCAAACACGAGGAGCTCCTGAGCGCCTCCGTACGCCTCCTGCTCAATCTCTCCTTTGACACAACGCTGCGCAGCCAGATGGTGCAGGCAGGACTCATCCCCAAACTGTCCTCCCTGCTCGGTAACCAGGCTTAATTTTTACTGTTTTTATGTGTTTGTGTAAATCTAATTTCTGTCCTGGTTCTTTGTGTTTGTACTTATATTTTTATGTGTGTGCCTGGTCTGTATTTATGTGCCTTTCTACGTCAGGTCTTCACATCTTTAGAAACACTCATCTAACCTGAGCTGGTAGCAGTGCCTCTAATTTGTTTTTACTGAGGCGTATGTGCAGGTGCAGCTTTTACACAGCACTCTGTCTCTGTTGACCATTAGAGCAGTGAGCTCCTGGAAGCTCCGGAGCGTGCGATTGGTGCGCTGACTCATCCGTGGGGCATGTGACACGGTCAGAAGCATCTCTGACAGACCTTTTGAAGCCTCTCAGGGGGAGGCTCGGGTAACGGCGCATAATTAATATAATATATTTGTTAGAATAACATGCCAGAGCCTCTGCACAAATGTTGTTTTTGCAGGAGCGGGCCAGAGAGGTGGAGAGGTCTGCAGAGATTTAGGGAGGGCTGTTTTTTTGGGAAGTGGAGGGTGGGGGTCTCGTTCAGGAAGCGTGGCACACACATAATATAACTTAACACTGAAATATTACGCCCCCTCACAGCTCTGACACTGCTGAGGTTGTGTGTGTTTGTGGAATTGTACGTGTGTGTAGTTTGCTGCGGTGTCATTAATCATGGGCTTTCACTGCCGACTGTCTTCTTTTAACTGACACACTCTGCATGAGGACCAAAGCCTTATCTCCAAAGAGAAAAGAGACAGAGCGGGAGGAGAGGTGTCTGTCAGCCTCTACTCTCTCCATCCAGACCTGACCCGAGGTCATGACCCCTGATGATAAGATGAAGGTAGAGAGACAGTCTCACTTGTCATCATCACCTCCCACTTGATCCATGCCAACACCACCTGAACTCAGAGATAGAAACAGATTCCTCTCTGCCAGCTCATCCGCAGTTTTTAAGTTACATCCTGCAGCTGGTGCGGAACGTTGGTCGAGTTTAAAATCAGCAGAAAATAAATCTTATCCTAGTTTAAAGGTTAATCTCGTATTTTTTACATACTTCTGGGTCTAAATGAACAATATTATATTAATATTATACATTTGCTCTGGGAGCTTTCCTTATCCTGCAGCCGTAAGACGGCTGTAATGTCTGCAACATAATTCTTAATGGATCAAATTGTGTCCTCTCAAAGTTCTTGTTTTTGTCCCTGACAGGCTCAGGTTGTTATTCTAAGTGTCTGGCAACATTACAGAAAGGATCCCAACAGAGAGAGAGCTTTATGTTCAAGAGGAAGATGTCTTTTCAAACCAGAAAGAGGTGTGATGTGTCTCTTTCAAAGCAGCTCTTTTGACAAAAGCATTAATTTAACCTCAAAGTACACACAAGTTACTGCTCTGCTGTTTTGATTGTGTTGTTATGTGTCAGACAAATACAGGACCTCAACTAAAAACTATTTTGCTATCTATAAATATGCAGATTTGTTTTAAGATTAATGTTGAGGTTTTTTTGGATGTTAAGGTGGATTTTTGTCGTCTCTGTAAATAATGTAACCAAAACTACAATCCTGATCTGCACTTTTTGCAGTGTCCTCAGATATCTGTGGTTGTTTTTTGTCGCATAAAATATGATGATACATTTATTCAATATAAATGCATTTAAAAATGAGCAGTAACTATTTTCCAATTATGCCTGAAACAGCAGCTTCACATTGCTTCCTTTGTAAATCAGTATTCAAAACTGAAACCCTTTTTTCGTATTTATTCTTGTATCAATATAATTATTTCTGCTGCTCAGTTATGTGTTTGGTCCGATCAGCAGCCTCTGTGCTCTGTGAGGTAAAAGTTTTGTTTATGTTGATGGAGTCTGGTGGCTTTGGTACAATGCAAACCTTGGTAACACGTATCTTCAATATTGCAAATAGTCCCGTTACACATAAAACAAAACAAATATAAAAAGCATTTATTAGGGAATTGTTTGTATATTAGTGTTGAATCTTTGTCTCAGCTCTAGCTGAACAATCAGATGACTGCTTGTCTGTTTCTTACCTCTATAAACTCTTTGGGTTTGGACTGCTGGTGCAACAAAACCAACTATCATGTGACTTTAGAAGTCATGATCAATGTATAAAATGTTTCCTGATGTTTTATTAACACACACACAGTCCAAAAATAACTCCCAGATTAAGAAGTGAGGGATAACATTTATTATGTTCAGTTTTATTTCCCTCATTGCGCCTCAGCCCGTCTTCATTTTTCTGTAATGCAGCATGTTGCCTGTCATTACGTTGCATAAACAAATTAGGAGACTCTAGGTGGGGGTGGGGACGTCTTTACGAGCATTTCTCTCTGTTATGTGGTCTGTGACGTCTCAGAAGGCCAAGCCTAGCTTGCTTATTTATCCAGAAAATAACAATAACAAGTGAGCGCTGCTGTCCGCAGACCCAGCCCCAGACGCCTCCTAATGTGTGCGGCTGTAATTTTACGAAGGTTAGGCGGTTTTAAATCAGGCTGGGGTGTAATTGGAGTTTAGCTCTCCCACTAACTGCCCATGAACAGTCTAGTTAATTCTTAACAGCTCCCCCTTCACCTTTTTTTCTCCCTATTTTTCCCCAACCCTACCAGTGTTTTGAACATTTAATGGGATTTCTCTCTTCGCTCGTAAAGGATCCTCCATGTTCCTACCAGCAGAATAAGGGAGTCCGCCCAGCCTGGAGGAGCTTATTGCCTCAGTGTGTGTGTGTGTGTGTGTGTGTGTGTGTGTGTGTGTGTGTGTGTGTGTGTGTGTGTGTGTGTGTGTGTGCGTGTGCGTGTGCGTGCGTGTGCAGGGTTGTTTTCATGAGCATTCAAAGGTATTGGTTGAGGTAAAGGATCGCTAATGAGAAGCACATGTTGCAACCAATCGCTGGCTGTGCTGGAAGGGCCAGAGCAGCGAGCAGCGGAGCTTAAACTTATTAAAGGCAGTAAAATTGATGCTTCCTCCTGTTTTCCCAATTAAAGCTAGAAGCCGTCTCTCGTCGACCCGCTCTCCAGCCTGTGATTCCAGGGGTTCACTGAGCACATCTGGATCCAATACTCCGCGATAAGGCTCCCTGTATGGCCAGTGACCGAACACGGCTGGGACCAGATTTAACTGGACCTGGTTGGGGCGTCACTGGAGGTCTGTCAGTTGTTCTGGTCCAGTGAAGAGCCTCTCTCTTAACACTTTTCTTAATGAAAAGTTCCCGGGTCAAACTCTGGACTGAACTCTATTAGTTCTCAGAGGCTGGCTCTGGACCCCCCCCCCCCCCCCCCCCCCCCCATGCTCCTGTTAGAGGTCAAACTCATAAAGGTCCTGGTCTCCCTGACAGTCTAACACTCAATCCATTTTATCTTTATCTCCGCCGAGCTGCTGAAGAGACCTGATAAGCTAGCAGAAGTGGAGTGTAAATTTATGCATTTTATGGAGAAATATTAGAGGGTCGGTTCACCCAAATATCAAAACAGGGATTATTTTTCTTTCCTCTCTCTCTGTTTCTCACCATGCAGAAAGTTGCCTTTTATTGTCACGCCACACTCAGGTTAATAGGGTTTAGTTTGCGGTGCAATTACCACCAACGTATTAATCAATTGATCTTTCTATAGAGTGCAAAATGTGTCATTTCGAGTGACAAATTCAGTCTCTTACCACCAAAGGCTCTCTATCTCAGCTCCCTGCAAAGAATAGTTTCTCAAAAGCAAGATAAACCCAACAAAGAGAATTATTACTGAAAAGAAGCAAAATTATAATTTTTTAAAATGAGAAACTATCACTTCCCCTGAAGTTGATATATATATTGATGCAATTAAATCCTAAATCTTTTGTACTCTGACTAAAATTACATCAAATATTGACATGATTGAGTGTATGTCTCCCTTAAATCTCCTTGTTTGCAGTGTAGAGGGCTTTCAGGAGAGTTTGAGCACCCAGTTTTGGTTCTACTGCACATTTCCCATCAGCTGAATGGGAATATCTCATAACTGTTTTACCTATATTATTATATGTCTGATTGTGTTCCCCATCATCAGCTTGTCTGTTGATTTCTTACAGCTTTGCCCAAACATGAAGTTGTCCTACAGTTTAGCAGGAAGAAGAGAATTAATGCAGCTCTGAAACGTTCAAAGTGAGTGTGTCTTTCCACAAACAAACAGTGTCCCGCTCCCTCAGAACTCACTGTCCCAGTTTTCATTGGACCTGTTTACTGCTGGAGAAACGGTCTGAAAACCCCACAGAGTGGGGTTTTCCCCCAAGAGTGACTGTATCACTGTTCCTGGCAGAAGAAAATAAGTTTGTTAATATCATAAAGCTGCTGTATCTAATGTTTCTTACTGTCAACAAAGCCTTCATGCAGATCCTAACACCATGACGCCCTGCTGCAAAGCCACAGGATCCTTTCAGATGTATTGTTGTCTGTTGGCTGAATTTATTTGGGACTGTTTCCCCTGGCAGATTTATTCCTGTATTCATATTCATCTACACTTACTTCCATTATATCTCAGCACTTTGGCAAATAGTGAGATATGTTTTTGTAATTTGGTGCCTTTTGAAGCAGCATGAAAAGATCTTCTTCTTCATTCAGCAGCCTTGTTTTTCCTCTGGTAAGCTGCCTGTGAGAGATGACAAACTGAGACACAGCAGCCGCCTGGTTCTGATTCTGCTCTGAATGCCTCCTGACCTCCAACAGGAATCGCTGTTAAAAAGGCCATTCAGCCCATTAATACTTTCAGAAAACACATAGCCCTCCTAGATGTGGTCATTGGCATCCCGCAGAGCGCTACGGCACAACCACTCATTCATGCATTGACTTTCCTCCTCCTCCTCTGTTTATGTTGCAGCTGACGAGGGCCAGAGACAGCTCAGCATGTGCATTCTGTACCACATCAGCATGGACGACAGATTCAAGTCCATGTTTGCCGACACAGACTGCATACCGCAGGTAAGACTGGCTAATGTACAAAATCCAGCAGACCAAGACAGACACATTAGCATCAGCAGCTAACGGCACCGGGGGAATTAGTGCATGAGAAACAGAGAGAGAGGGAGGGGACGCACGCCACATCTGGAGCCAAAAACCACCAGAGGACTGCTGCTCAGTCTTCACTCCCACTGTGATGACAACTCGGTTTTTTCCCTGTTCTCTCTCCACTGAGTCCTGAAGGATCGCTCAGCCATTTCATCCTTTTCTTCTTGCAGAGAAGACTCTGAAATGCTGTTACTAAATCACAATGTCAACTTTATTACCAATTATTGATTAGAAATAAACTCAATAAGGAGGGAACGATGCTCAACAAAACAAATTATGATTGAAAGACATCAACTTGAAGGAGTTTTATCTTCAGCACTGGGTAGTTTTTGTAATCCAAAATCCCTGTTTTTACTTTTGGGGGGATTTCAAATGAATAAAAAGTAAAAGAAGTTCTGCAATTGCTTCAGAACATTGCTTCAACCTGCAGCAACAAAACAGGCTGCAATGTTTTCAAAGAGTGTCCACTAAAAGTTCTTCTTTCTTTGTCCCTGACAGGCTCAGATTGTTACTCTAGGTGTCTGACAACTTTACAGAACGTATCCCTCCAGAGAGAGAGCTTCTGTCTTAAAGGTTATTTCACTTTGACTCTTTCTTAAAAACCACCAGACTCAATTAACAGAAACATTAGTGGAGGGATTAGTGGAGTTGCTGCTCTACTACTACCTTGGTCAGTAAGTTTTTTAAGTTTGTGTCACACATTTATGAAGTTGGATCAAACCAAGCGGCAACCTCAGGCCTGAAAAATATGAAGCCCATGCGGAAGTGTTTTAAACTGCAGTTCATCGATAATCCGTTTGAGGCTGGCTGCAGAAACACCGGACACCACATAGACGCCAATTAAAAAAAGACGATCTTTGCAGCATTAATAAACATGTTTACAGCCTGGTTCAAAAAACGGCTTGGCTCTACGTAGCTCATTTCTCTATCGGCACACACTGCACGGGGGTGAACTTTTTTTCTAACGCGACAGCCCAGCAGATATTAAGATTGCATTTTTTTTCCCATATAAGGACATGACTGACTTGACTCCCGGACGGGAACACATAGCTGTTGGCTAGGAGGCTCAAAGCCCGCCTCTTTACGTCACACTATGCCTGATTTCAAATATGGCTGCCACCGCCGATTGGCTTCACACAGCGCTCAGGAACAGATGGGTGATGTCACGGGTACTACGTCCATTATTTATACAGTCTATGGTTCAAACTCACCAATGTTTCAACACAACACTAACAAACTCAATGAATAAGGCAGTGGCAGACCTTTCAATTATGTGTGTGGTGAAATTAAATTCAAAGTCTGGTTGCTTTAAAGAGAATGATGTCAAAGCTATTTCTGGATTCAAAAAACCATCTCTGTAGGGGTCCTTTTTGAAAGCCACCAGACTACACTGATAAAAAAAGCTACATTTTTGTACAACAGAATACTGAACTCTGTGTCTGCTGCAGCCTTGTGTTTTAATTGGTTATTGTGACTTTGGTGTTTGGAGTTAGGTCAGAGTAGACAAAGTATTTGTAAACCATTTTAAGATACACACAGTGTAAAAAAAAGAAACAGAAGAGCAGCAACGCCCATGTGAAATAAATGATTTTAGTAATGGAGCCTGGTGGCTTTGAGGAGAGCGACCTAACGCCTGTTTATGGATAAAAAAAAGGTCTTTCTCTTGGTGCTGGTCTCCTGCCTCCTTGTTCAGGTTGCTTTTTGTGTTTGAAGTACTGCACTAATATTTTGTTGATCTAACCGAACTATATAAAACACCAGAGTAACACAAAAACAAACAATCCAGAGCAACTCTTGAATCCAGCAAGTTAAAACTCAGTTTTTATCTGGACAAAATGCTTTCTCTGCAGGGATCCCTTCTGTAACGTTGTCAGACTCTCAGAATAAGAATTTGAGCCTGTCAGGGACAAAAACAAGAACTTTGAGAGGACGTAGTGTGTTGTTCCCAATATGTAGTTGCAGACATTACAAGCTGTTTAAAAGCTGCAAGCTGGAGTGATGTCCTGGAGCATGTCCAAACGTTTGGTACCTGTTATTCATACAGACCCAGAAATATGTACAAATATGGCCCAGGTTTATAAAAACTGAAATATCCTTGAAGATTATTGCGAAAGCTCAAAGCCCCTCAGGCTGATTTCTTTCAACTTTCGATCGTAACATTTTTGGTGAGCATCGCTCCCTCCTGATTGAGTTGACCCGGTCAGTCGCTCCTCTCATCACTGGCGATTAGCCAAATGTGCGTTGTGTTTGTTTGTTGAGATTGGGTGTAAATGCCGGCCAGATGTGGCTGGGAGAGTTGACTGTTTGTTCAGAAGGTCACGTCAGCAGCAGATTTGAACCCTGGGGTCCCCCCTCCTCTGAGCGGTGGAAAGGAGGCTGGCTAGCAGCATGACCAGGATGTGACCTCTGACCCTGCCCTGAGGCTTGCTTACTCTCCCACTCACTCCTCTCTTCTACCTTCATTTCTCTTACCATGTCCATCTGTCTCTCACTCTGAGTTTGTCCACACTAAGATGAATGTGAAGTTCGTTTGAACTAAACTGAAAGAATCCGGGTGCTGGTGTTGTGTTTGGGGGTTGCTAAGGAAGAGGAAGCCTTCAGAGAGTTATTGTAGATGCTTAATGATGCTCGGAGGATTTGTGTGAAACCAGGGAGGCGACTTTCTGCTTGTGCGTGATTGAAACCCCTAATCCATTTAGTTACTCTTGAATATTTGCAGAAATAAGCTACATGTATGATCTTACACACACTGAATATGTTATTATGGCTGGTGTGATCATGTTAGACCAAACTTAAGTGTTTCTAGACAAACAAGTAGATGTTATTTTGAGACACTTAAGTCCACTGGTGCTGATTCTTGTCCCATATATGTTACCTGAAGGCTTATTCCAGCCTCATGTAATATCTAAATTGACCTCTATTAGTTTAAGTTCTGTAAAAAGAAACATCTTTAACGAACTGCTTCACCCCTCACCCCCACCTTTCATCCTCTCTCACCTATTCTACACTTTTAAGACCTCCCTCTCTCTTTTATCACTTTCCCAGGCCAGGGACTGACCTGCCCTCTCCCCTTCTCCTGCTTTAATGGGGTCAGGGTTTGCTGCTGGATGTGGATGTCAGGAGTGAGAGAGAGAGGAACAGAGGTGGAGGTGTGGGGTAAGGGGTGGAGGTGGCTGTGTTGGTTGGGCTGCAGTGCGGAGGCCCCCGGTGGCTGTCTGTGGTAAATAAGCAGAGTCAGGTGCCAGAGAGTCTAGACGGGGCTGATTTTGGGGTCCAGGGCCCCTGGTATGTGATACCTTACCCAGGCATGGTCCAGCCTCTTCCCCCTCCTCCTCCTCCTCCTCCTCCTCCTCCTCCTCCTCCTCCTCCTCCTCCTCCTCCTCCTCCTCCTCCTCCTCCTCTCCCTCTGATTCCTCACAGGGAAGCAGTGCACCTCTGGCCCCCCATCACCCCACTCAGCTCCAAGCTTTTCCTGTTTAATGTTAAATCAGTGCAGGAGAGAGGGATGAACACGCAGAGGAGGGGTGAGGGGGAGGACGGTGGGATATGTGGGAATGATGCTTGCTTTCCCTTAATCTCTGACACTCCATTTTTTGGAAATAAAGTTTTAATAGAGTTTTTTAGTGAAGAAGAAGTGTTCCCCTCTTTCGCCAAAACAATACAGGAAAACAAAGAGACCCAAGTAGACTTAAATGTGCGTTATTTGTAAAAGATGAATATTTCAGCTCTCAAGAGAAACTAGCACAATGCTGAGCAAGCAGGCTTTTAGCTTTAAAAACTTTCCAGGGTTGACATTCTCCTGATGTCCTGGGGTTTGCATTCAATATGTTTGGTCAAAACTCTTTTAAAAATACAAGAATTTAAAAGTTGTCTAGTTCAGCCTACATTTGACGGAGGAGGAGGAGAAGGGGAGGGGAGATTCACCCAGCTGAGAGTGCCTCTGGGTAGTGTTGTAGTCAAGACCACATCAACCGAGACCAAGACATGTCAGAGACCAGAGTGCTTCGAGACTAAGACAAGACCAAGAAATTTAGGGATCGAGACCAAGTCAAGACAAAGACCATATATATCAATGAAAAATCATCATAAGAGTTATCATAATAAAAGACTTCTGTTTATTTCATTTAAGTTTGCTTTGAATACAATTGTAAGCAATGAACAAGGTTTGGTTTTGTCTTTGCTGCCTTTCTTTTGACGCGCTGAGAGTCTTTTGACTCCATAAGCTTTGTTTTTGTCATCGTTAGTTAAACTTTCACTATTGATGAGAGTGAAAATGTGCAGGATTGTTTTGTTAAGCCTTTCCGTTCTATTAGTTGTGTGCATTTTTTATTTTCTTTAGATAATATATGTAGTGTTTTTATCTGATGGGTTATAGGTGTTGACACGGAGTGCATCAGTGGTGGTCTCGACCGGTCTTGATATAAAATACGGAGTTCCCCAATCCGAGACAAGACCGAGTAAAAATGCTTTCGATTCCGAGACGAGACGGAGACCTTAAATAAGTGTTCTCAAGACTGGTCTTGAGACCAGTTCTACAACACTACCTCTGGGTGATGTTGTGACCCAGACATGACATGGTTTGGTTTTCAGGATACTTGGGACTGTGGATTGTTGGTTCAGTTGACATCTCAGTGATGAATTCTGTGTTTAACTCACATTACAAACCCGTGTTTCACAGCTGATGAAGATGGTGTTTGACTGTGGAGAGAAGATGGATGTGGAGCTCATCTCACTCTGCATCAACCTGGCGGCCAACAAGAGTAACGCCCAGCTCATCTGTGAAGGTCTGAGCTCCTCAGAAGCAATGAACACTGCACAGGGAGACATGTAATCCCTCTCTGTGTCGTTAACTTCCTGTGTCCCTGTGGCCTCAGGTAACGGCCTGAAGATGCTGATGAAGCGTGCTGTGAAGATGAAGGACGTTCTAGTGATGAAGATGATCAGGAACCTTTCTCAGCACAGCGGACCCACAAAGAGCCTCTTCCTGGTCAGCACATGGTCTTTTAAATTTAAAGTTGCATCATTTAAAGCAACTGAAGGAAAACTGTTGTGATGGAAAGTTCATCTTTTGACTGCGCTAACAATCAGAAAGTCCAGCTACCTTGTTTTTTACATCCAGGGTTTAATGACACTACCTGCTGTGTGTTCGTGCAGAAAGGTGTACTGTGTAATGAAAACTGTTCTCAGTAATATATGATACTAGTCATGCTCCTCTGTCTGTAGGACCATGTGGGGGACCTCGCCGCTCTGATCAGTGAGGAGGAAGCAGAGGAGTTTGTCATCGAGTGTCTTGGCACACTGGCCAATCTGACCATCCCAGACCTGGACTGGGCTCTTGTCCTCAAGGAGTACAACATGGTGCCCTACCTGAAGGACAGACTCAAACCAGGTGGATGAAATAAAACCAAAACTAAATATTACGGTGGACCGGAAGGACAAAACTAATTTACAAAAGATGAAACACTTCTACAAAGTTGGAGACAAATTTACATTTTGGAAAACATTTTTACATTTTATAAAACAAAATTACATTAGCAAAACATTTTTACCAAGGCCAAAACAAATTTACATTTAAGGAAACAGATTTACATTTAAGAAAACAGATTTAAATTTAAGGAAACAAATTTACAAAAGATGAAACACTTTTACAAAGTTGGAGACAATTTTACAAACGACGGAACACTTTTACCATTTCTGAAACCAATTAACATTTCATTTTTACGGAAAGGGAATGTACCAAAAAGGATAAACGGAGTCAGGCTAAAAGGAGTCAGGCTAAACAGTAAAAGTGTTCCGTCATTTGTAAAATTGTCTCAAGCTTTGTTAAAGTGTTTAATGGTTTGTAAATTTGCTTTCTTAAACGTAAATTTGTTTTGGCCTTGGTTAAAGTTTTTTGCTGATTTTGTTTTATAAAATGTAAAAATGTTTTCCAAAATGTAAAATTTGTCTCCAACTTTGTAAAAGTGTTTCATCTTTTGTAAATTTGTTTTATCCTTCAGGGCCACAGTAAAATATAGATTTAGAGCTTTTATAGTCCTAATCTGCTGCAACATCTAAATTTGTTCTTATTCTATCAATGCATTTTTACATTATGTTTAAAATCTACAGAAAAACCCAAAGTAATATGTCCATGCATATTGAGGGTGATTCTGCTGCAGTTCTCTCATGTATCTCCCTTTTAAAGCAGAGGTCAGGTCTCTCTTGTGCCCTGTCTTAACCTCTGACCACTCTCCCTAAATCACACTATCAGTGAGGTGAGTCAGTCGATGATGATATGAGGACACAGAACGCTCATTAGAGTCTGGATCTGTCTTTATGTTTCATGACCTCTGACCCCTGACCCTCAGTTTCCCTCTTTTATCTTTATTAAATCAGAATTTAAAATTTTAGGAGAGGAGAAGACCAGTGAACCTTTTTATCTTTTACAAAACAATCCATGGTACTTAAATGATTATTGTTGTCCAAGCAAAATTCCCACCTGTCTACATTTGGTCCAAACAGATATCTGAACAGTTCTTCTCCCGGCCAAATGTCATCCTCCACTTCTGCTTCCATCAAGACCGGCTCCTCATAAAATGAGTTGATAAGTCAGTCAACAATCTTAAAAAGAGCCACAAAAAGAAAGAATAATACTAAATAAAATCCTTTAGACCCAAAAGGACAAACCCCTTCATACTTTTCTGTCAGAAGTCTGAACTCTTTCAGCTGTGTGGTTCGGCTCATGTTTGACGGACGCATCTTTTAAAGGACCACTGAGGTTTCTGTGCCAATCATCCATCTCTCTGATGCCAGGCGCTGCTGAGGACGACCTCATCCTGGAGGTGGTGATCATGATCGGCACCGTGTCCATGGATGACTCCTGTGCAGCCATGTTGGCCAAGTCCGGCATCATTCCTGCTCTCATCGAGCTGCTCAACGGTAAAGTACCAAAAACACTCATCTCTGTGACAACAGTGATTCCAGGAAGAAACATGAAGATAGATACGAAGAAGGGATTTTGGCTGTTTCTTTTTTATGTTTTATTATTGATAGACAATACATGTACACATTTCAGGAGCATGTCAGCAGTAGTGATCACGGTCTTCTTCTGGTTGTCTGTCTTTATGATAAACTGAATGATGCTAGAAAGGTAGAAAACACCTACTCGCACTTTTTATTCTAACACACTAACCTTTGACCTATTGAAGGGGAGCTGTTGTATTTCTTAAACCAAAGCGCTCTTTTTTTCACACATACATTGTCTTTGTTCGCCCTCGTACGGAGCCTGAAGTCTGATGTGTTTAGTAGTTCTAGATAGATTAAGTAAAAACCTTAAAGGAGTAGTGTTGACCTTTTTTTATGGTTCTAGAGCAGCTTTTGCATCATGTGTTTCAGTTTAATTTCAAATTCCAACAATTTAAGAACCAATGAGCACCATAATAAATTTGATCTTTTTATTTGAACCATATCAGGGAGTGAAGTCAGGGTATTTGACCCTGTTTTGCTCATTTTAACAGGAGAGCCCTGCTGTTGTTATATTTTGAGGTCTAAATGACTACAACAATGGGACTGGTAATGTTTTATTTATATCATCAGACACTTGCATTAACAATTTAAGCATTTCAGCGGCAGTGACGCCTGCGAGCGAGTTCAGGCAGTCAACTCAAAATGCATAACTTTTCACATTTGCAGAGTGTCATTCTAACAATCACTTCACAAATGATCCTCCCAATCAGGCGGCCTATTTAAGCTGCAAGCCCATCTACATCCCAACATCGACTGTAGGGCGTTTAAGGTATCACGTCATCACTCCTTAATCTCTGCATGCACAGTGAATCTGCAAGGAGTGATGAGGTTCGGAGCCTCGACGTCAAACACTGTCTGCTGCTGAATACAGCGTGAGTTGACTGACTGACCGATTTAAGTGGGTGCATTTCTATCAGGCCAAACCTTCCACAGAGAGTTATAAAATCACTGACTACGAGACTGCTGCCGTTAATGACAGTGAATGACAAAACCCATGAAACAGCACAGGGTGAAGAAGTAGAATTGAATTCAAATCATCATAACTCACTTTGAGGATGACTTTTTGATGTTTTTTTTCTCTCTGCTTGTTTCTTTTGTAGCCCAACAAGAGGATGACGAGTTTGTGTGTCAGATTGTCTACGTCTTTTATCAGATGGTCTTTCACAAAGCGACCAGGGACGTCATCGTCAAAGACACTCGTATCCTCAAACTTCTGAAAATTCTGTCTCCTTAGATCAAACTTTTAGATCAGTTGTTCTTTTTCTCGGGTTCCTTCACATCTCTCAGTGTAGCTAATGTCCCAGAGACACTTTGATGTTTTCTTTCCTTAAGCCCTGATCTCAGAGGCCCCGGCGTACCTCATCGACCTGATGCACGATAACAACGCAGAGATCCGCAAAGTGTGCAACAACACGCTGGATATCATTGCTGTGAGTATCTAAATGCCTCTAAAGCACAGCTTCAACACTGACTCACCTGTTGGAGTTTCTGACACAGGGGTACTTTTAGCTTTGTATAACAACTAAAGCATGGATTTACTCGCCAAGGGTCTGCAAGACTCCTGTGTCCTTCCACCCCCACATGCTCCTCCTTCATCTTGGACTTTACAACAAACAGACTGTTTATATATAACCTCAGTTTTAAATCTTCAAAGTTGTGCAATTAAAGAGGAAATAAAAATGACATGCAAAAAACAGAGGACAGCATGTTAAAATAAGGACTGTATGCTAGACGTGCAACGGTTTGGCTCCTGTGGGACTTTAAGGGCATTTTATGGGCTTATTCCTTCCTCTGGGTGCAGGATTGCATAACCCAGGCTGTTGTGTAGGTATTTGATCGAGTAGAGACATTGCTTGGGAACTGGAGGGACTCTGGTTCAAGTCTCATTATGGACCAAGTCTGAAGTTTGAGCTGGAAGCTGGAGAGGTGCCAAATCCCTTCCTGGTGCCTTTGAGCAAGGCACAGAACCCCCAATTGGCCAGTATGTGTGCAGCTCTGTCACTATGACACCTCTCTTTAATGCATGCACACAGGATCCTGTTTGTGCATGTGTGTGTGTGTGTGTGTGTGTGTGTGTGTGTGTGTGTGTGTGTGTGTGTGTGTGTGTGTGTGTGTGTGTGTGTGTGTGTGTGTGTGTGTGTGTGTGTGTGTGTGGGGGGGTATGTTTTTTTTAATTTCAGCCCATGTTTGAGCAGCATGATTCAGCATCAGAGTGAAGAAACTGAATTTCTCTTAAGGGATCATAACAGTTTATCTTCTCTATCTTCATCTTAAAAAATGGAGATCTTTATGATGAAATATAAAAGAATTATGGTCAGTGTTGGTCATGGATATTCAGACACAAACTGAGTCAATTATTTGTTGCTCGGTTTTCCGGCACTGTTTAAGGTGGCTCTGAAACCCTTAACAGGACGGTGTTTGTTTGCACACAGCCTGCAAGGTCAAGATGTAAAATCTCATGAGATAAATATTGAGTTCAAACGACATACAACCTTTTGACAGATTTTTAAAGATTCCTGCTGCTCATTTCTATTTAACACAAACATAAAACTCCTCAGCAGCATTTTCAGCTTTGTTTGACGTCCCAGAGACACATTTGACATCAGCGATTAACTAACCGATGGATTCCTGAATCAGCTCGTGACTGACAGGCGTGGTCAGCTCCCGGACGGTGTGTGATTGCTGCCAGGCCTCAGATCAGCATAATTAGCTGTAGATTACAGCCAGGCAGCGAGCCGGGGCAGAGGAAGTGTTTCATTGAAATTATCAGTGAGACCTATTAAACTGTGAACCACATGAAAGGCGGGCAGGGAGGCTCTGGAGTGTGTCAGCGGCTGGACAGCAGAGGTGAGAGAGAAAACAGAGCTAGGGACACACACACACACACACACACACATACACACACACACACACACACACACACACACACACACACACACACACACACACACACACACACACACACACACACACACACACAGGATCATTACTGCTTGGTGGTGTGCAGTCCTTTGGCAGCAAACACTATAGCTATGCAGTCCTAAAAACCTCTGCCTTTGATCACCGTGGTCCTGCTCATGTACAAACACACACACACACGTACAGCCTCACAAGAAGCTTTGTAGATCTTCCAACTGGGACAGAGGCCTGATTCATGGTGATATTTTTAGCGTGGATATATTTCCACAGGAATAGGATGAAAAAGTGTTCTGCAGTTCCTCCCCCTGCTGTGATGAGCTCATCCCGCCTGAGCTCAGCTGCTAATAACTTGGAGTCTTATTTAATAAGTTGCAAGAAGATAATGGCTGAGTCAAAACCTGACTCATGAAGCTCTTTGATGAATCAGCAGATAGCGCTCATGTCTCTGCGCTGACGGTCAAAAGGCCCGTTTGAGTCCTGGGTTCCGGCCAGCTGTCAGTGCCCGCTGCGCTCTGCTCTGCGTCTGGATGATTAATCTTTCAGGCCGGGGCATCGCCGGTCTCAAAGGCCGCCTTTATCGCTCACCCTTCAGCGCCTGCAGAGAAAAGAAAACAGAGCTCTGCGGTCGCCCTCTGCAGAGGAACACACGAGGCAAACAGCTGAGCCAGCCGGCCGGATGGATGGAGGAGTTTATTAGCTGTTGTGAAGATGAACTGCACACACACTTCCTTCTCTTTTAAAAGGAAATTCCAGGAGTTTAAACTGAGACTAGACTCTGCAGATCTTGATTGGTGTAAAGACTTCCCTGATTTTCTCTCTCCCTCATTCCCTCTAATCCCTCCAGGAGTATGACGAGGACTGGGGGAAGAAGATCCAGACGGAGAAGTTCCGCTGGTATAACGGTCAGTGGCTGGAGATGGTGGAGAACCGTCAGATGGATGAAGTAGGAGAGCCCTTCATGTACGGAGACGATGGAGAATCCTTCATCGGGAACGAAGACATCCTGGAGAGACCTGACCTCTTCTATAGTGCTGGTACTGATGGTTTAAAGGGATAGTTCACTGTTTTATCACTAGCTTCTTTGCCTTTTATATCTTAGAGTTGGAGAGTTTAACCTAAACATGTAGATTCACCTTGATCTTGACCTTATTGTGTAATGCAGATGGGATCATCTCAGCAGACGGGGCCATGAGTCCTGAGTTTTACCGCAACTTCCAGAGCGGGGAGCTGGGACAGACCGGGTACATGAGCAGGTATGGAGCTGTAGTTGCACTGTGAGTCACCAGGTATCCCATCATGCTTTATCTTACAGAGGCCTGGATCAGTAGAAATGAAGTATGAGCTGGCTGAGTTATTAATCAGATGGCTGAGGTTTTGCTACGTACAAGACTCTGAGTTTGACCCCTTTACTTTTATGAGAGTAATGTTATCTCAAGGTTCATTCCCTGTCAGCTTTAGATCACTTTCAAGGAGAAAAAATGTCTGAAATGGCCAAACAATGTTCAGTCTCCGTCTCACAAATCAAGTAATGAAGTTTCTGTTTGGCTTGGTGGTTAAAGCGTGGGTCCCATGTACAGAAGGCATGGTCCTCGTCCCAGCAGGCACTGGTTTGAGTCCAGGCCTCAGCCGTTTGCTCTCTACTCCTACGTGTCCTGTCTCTCGTCCTGTCTCTTGTCAGCTGTCCTATCAATAAAATAAAAATATATAAATAATAAATAAAGTCATGTGGACTTAATACGAAGAGGAAAGGTAAATCTATAGATTGTATCGAACATGGGAGGAGTCTTATTGGTCTTAAAGGACATTTTAGGGTGCTGGAGCAGACGCCATATTGAAACATTGTCTCAACCTGGCACTCAGTCAACCTGAAAACAGTCTGCCTGGCAAATAACTACAACACACCCACCTGCCAGTCAACTCAACCACGCCCCGATTTATGCAAATTAACAACACTACCTGCACAGTGTGTACAAGAGAAGAAATTAATTACTCATACAAAAAATTCAACATGTTTAAAACCTGGTGCAAAAGCATATTATGCTCTGAGTATTTATGGGACCTCTTTGGCTTTTGAAGCCAAAGAGGAACAGCAGTTTTTTGCACTTCCACATTGGCTTCATTTGTCAACATCAGAGGTCACCACTTGGGTGAATCTTGTGCTACGATGCTATGCTTGGTAAGCGGCAGCATGTCCAAACCCTGTTTCTTAATCCTTCTTGAATCAAGTCTTTTTGTAGCCTTTGTATCAATATCTGGATCAGATTGTCTTGGAAAGAGAAATGCAAGGCCTTTTTTTTCCGCCTTCCCACAGATAAGAGGGAACTTCTCAAAGTAAAG
Organism: Notolabrus celidotus; assembly: GCF_009762535.1. NCBI lineage: Eukaryota > Metazoa > Chordata > Actinopteri > Labriformes > Labridae > Notolabrus > Notolabrus celidotus. The sequence continues at coordinate 23,160,703 of NC_048273.1, read as the reverse complement.
TTGCCATTGGGGGTGGTTTTGACATCTGAGGAGGATGCCTGCTTAGCTCTTGTGGAGGTTTTCCAGGGATGTCTGACTGGAAGAAGTGACCCAGAACTCACAGAGCAATTACATACTGTATTTAATCTGGCTCGAGAAGGCATGTGGCTCTATCAGGGAGAGTCTGAAAACACTGCTGGGTAGACTCAGTTCAGCCTGATGCCACCTAGACCTGACCTTGGATAAATGTCCAGAATTAGAGTTATGTGAATGACCCTAGCCTAACCCTGCACCCACACTCACACACATAATCCCCCTGAAAATCAGTGTGTATGCGGCATAGTCGTGGATGTGAGTGTTTGAAGGAGGCAGTCAGCAGGGCAGGTTGTCCTCGTCCACAAACTGCGGCTGTGTCAGAGAGGAAACACTAACCTGTGAGTGTTTACCTTCGGCTCGTTCAATCTGCCCTCTCGTATTGTTTTTCCTAATCACTATTCGCTGATGTGTGTATTTGAACCAGACCAGCTCTGAGTCAACAAGGCCTCGCTGATCCCAGAAGGCATCGCCCCACCCTCAACAGCAATACTCCAGCCTTGAGAACAAACACTCGGCTGCTGTCTCTCTGTCCTCCATGTTTCTCTCACTCTCATTCCTCAATGGCTCTGGTATATCAACTATTCGAGTCCCGATATACCGCCGACATTCCTCAGAGTAATATGAAACCGAACCCAGGGAATTAAAGATCAATCCTGCAAGTTTCCTCAGCAGCAGCTCATTGGATACGCTGCTGAGATGATGAATAGTGGAGGAAATAGAAATTTTATTGAGGACAGTATGTCTTATTTATGATCAGTCTCTTACTTGCATGAGATAAAGCTCCTGGTGATGGACCCCCGCTTGTTGAGTTTAGTTTGGCTGAAGTTTAAAGGCCCATTTTTACCGTCTAAATTGAACAACAGGAGAAAAATCTCAATCTGTGTCCCTTCTTTCATTTCTTTATTGTCTCTCTCTCTCCTCTCTCTCAGCTTTGTAACCGATAGCGTCTGAATATATGGAGAGCGCTGGGGGAATCGGCGTCTGTGAGACTGTTTTAATTTGGCCGCTTTACTCTGAGTGATCCAGGTTAACATAATAATCAAAGCCAGCTCCAGAGCTTATTTTAAACCATGTGTGAAACATGGTGTGAATGGGGCCTTTGAAAACACGCTTTACACTGCACACTCAATGTATAAAAAGCTGAATGGGCATATATACAAGCTATGGAGAATAAATAGCCTGGATGATACATTATAATAATACTTAAACTTTATTTATTGAGTATATTTTAAACCAGAGCACCCAGGGCTTCACAGAGAGTAAAATGAAACACCAAATAAATCACAATCATGAGGTGTGAAATCAGTAAAAGAGCAGGAATTATTAAACAGAGAACTCTGAAAAAATAAGAGAAAGATTTAATAAAAATATAAAAATAGACACAGACTCTCAGATTTATTTGATAGAAAAAGCTCTGCTCTGTTTTCATTTCTCTATTTTTTGGAGGGCATTTTTCATCTTTTCTGCAAAACTTAGAACAAGACAGCTGAGAGAACTTTAAGGTACTTTTCAACTGCAGGAACTTTCTCCAGGAACTAGGGACCCTTTAGGCGTTTTCAACTGCAGGAACTTTACCCCTG